>NW_026283401.1:0-61750 GCF_023373465.1 Oncorhynchus keta | reverse complement strand
GATGAAGGACGCAAGAGCAACATGAGATACTTAAAGATTTTAAAAAAGAGAATGAAAAAGAAGACTAAAATACAAGGAAGTGCAGACGCTCTAGGTAACTGACGAGAAAGTGTGAATAGTTTGCCAGAGCTGGGTAGTGTGGCCGAGCGCTCTAAGGTGCTGGATTTAGTGCTCCAGTCTCTAAGGAGGCGTGGGTTCAAATCCCACCACTGCCATCTTTATTGAGTTTGTTTGCGCAAGCTATCACATGTTCTACTTTATTTCAAGGTTTTTACTTTCATGTCGCCCATCCAAGGGAGAAAATAAGCAATGTTGTGTGTGTGTCACGGATGGGGTTCCAACTCAATAGTGTAGTCCATCGCCTTAACCAACCAGCCACCAAATCCTGTGCTCCCGCGGTGGCTTGCACCTCCTACCGGTGGTTGTTCACGTGAAATCCTGCATTGAAAAAAAGAATAGGAATAACAGACGTGGGAATTAGGGTAAAGGCTGGATTCCCTTTATTTGTCCGGTGTCCTTGGTGGCCTTGTTTGAAATTCCATTACAGTTTTCTGTTGAGAAAAAGTTGCAGCGGTGGACTTTAAACCGAAAGACTGGGTCCTTAAATCCAGTTCTCTGGACAGCTCGGCCACAGTACCCACTGTTAAAATGGACTGCTTCGTTGTCGCACAGACCATCACAACTTTCCTTTTTTCCAATCAAGGATTTGACGTAAACAACCACCGGTAGGAGGTGCAACTACCACCGGACGGGAGCACAGGACTTGGTGGCTGGTTGGTTAAGGCCATGGACTACACTATTGAGTTGGAACCCCATCCGTGACACACAACATTTGTTCTTTTCTCCCTTGCATGGCCCTACATGAAAGTAAAAACGCTAGAAAACGGTACAGTTTTCTGTTGAGAAAAAGTTAAAGCGGTGGACTTTGAACCCACATCTCTGAAAGACTGGATCCTTAAATCCCCCAAAAAGATGGATTCCCTTTATTTGTCTGGTGTTCTTACTCAATTGGGTACTTTTTCCACTACTGTTTAATTAACATTGAGCTCAATTTGTTTTTACTACATAAACCTCTTGACTCTGTAATTGGCAGTGTAGAAATCCCCCACCATGTACCCTACATTATTGTCCTACATTACATTTTATTCAAACTTAAAATGAATAGACAATCAACAATGTTTGAATTTGTTTTTTCCACAACAATGTTGCAGACAGTCAACATTGTACGGTTTTAACATGGAGCACAACATTACAATAATTTGTTCTTAACTGACTTGCCTAGTTAAATAAAGGTAAATATAATTGTTACGCTGTTTATGTTATCTGTTTAAGTGAATGAATATGAATTTGCCTTAAATGTTTATGCAGATGTACATTTTACATGTTCACTGCACTAATCAATCAACGCGTTCTTATCTTTGTACGTTTCCATATAATATCACACTTCAATTAAATTAATAAATAGATAAAAGTGTTGTCTTATAAATATGTTCCTCAACTGCGTTACCCACTCCAGTCAACAGGTGGCGATGTGAGTCTCAGGTGATGCTGTCAGAGTGTGACGTATAATCTAGTGGACAGGAGGACGCCTCTTCAACCATAACAAGTATCGTCAGCCAGCTTCGTAGCCAATATAGGCAAAAACATTACATCTCTTTCGTCTGTTTTTGGTATATATTATTCAGTGTGTTTTAAACATACTTCTGTCGTATCTATTTACGTTGTTTGTTGGGTAGCTGGCTTGCTAAATTAGCAGTAGCACTAGGCTGTTTGCTAATGCTAACTATCTAGCTAGTTAACTTCCCCGACCATGAACTCACTAAACTACTACCCCCGTGTTAAAGAAGAGGAGGTCGTGAAAGAGGAGAAGGAAGAGGAGGCTGTCACAGTTAAACAAGAAGTAGAGGGTGAGGCTGTTACAGTGAAAGAGGAAGTTATAGTGACAGAAGAGCAAGAAATTACAGTGGAAGAGTTTACAGTGAAAGAAGAAGAAGAAGCTTTCAGCGTGAAAGAGGAGGATGCAGTTTTTGGAGTGGAGGAGGAGGGGGAGATTACTGTGACGTTGAAAGAGGAGGATACGGGAGATCTGATTAATACTAGTAAGTAACGTTACTGTTTTATAAACAGGGGCACAAACTCTTCAATCATTGAAGATTGTTAGGTCACATGGTTGAAGAGCTATAGAAAGTTTCAAATATTTATCTTAAACCATGAAAGTGATTTATGGGAAAACCTACCCTGAAGTTGGTTTGAGGTGTTTCAGTCACATTGTGAAGGATATATATAAGTATATTTAAATACATATATATATTCTACAAATGTTGCTAAAATGCTATAAGAAAACCAAAGGGAGAAAACCATATGAACAGTAGAAATAAGGCTGGTAGGTCACGTGGTTGAAGAGCTATAGACGATTTAAAAAAATATTTATATAAATTGTGTAAGTAATTTATGGGAAAACCGAAGGGTGTGTAGTAGGTGTCCCTACCCTCTGAACAATCCAACGTTGGTTTGGGGTGTCTAGGTCACATGGTCAAGTAGAGACCCAGAGCACGGAAATGGTATATCATACGCTGCAGTTGAGGAACAATGGCAAATTTATTCTACTTAGAAAGTTGATAAACATCTGACCCCACACTTGAGAAAATGGCCCCTTGTCTGCTTTGGTACGCCTACTGGAGAGCTTGTATTTGTCTACACCCATTCAGCATCGTTCACACCCTCTTAAGCCTTAAGCCCCACCCATCTCTTCAAGGAGTCACATGTGAGGCCATGTGCTAAACAGAGGGAGTAGTGTGTAATAAACAGCCAAAGATTCCAAGACTAAAGGCTGGTTTTATACGAGGTCTATCGACATGTCTGTAGACAGTTGTCGCAGTGACATCATGAACGTTCTATTGTCGTCTGACATCAAACTTGTCGTTGTCGTTAGAAAAAAGTATAAACACAAAAACGGCTGCATGACATCATCAGCCTGCTGGTCCAAAATAGCACAACTGGTGTATTTTAACACCAATAAACCCATCTGTTTAAAAATGTATTTAGTATATTTCAATCTGTCAAACCAGGCGACTAAATCAAACTTTCTAAACAAAGTTTTGGTTTGTTTCTAGTTTGTTAACTGGCTTATCTAACAATAAGTTACCTGTCTATCTAACAATAAGTTACCTGTCTATCTAACAATAAGTTACCTGTCTATCTAACAATAATTTACCTGTCTGTCTAACAATAAGTTACCTGTCTGTCTAACAATAAGTTACCTGTCTGTCTAACAATAAGTTACCTGTCTGTCTAACAATAAGTTACCTGTCTGTCTAACAATAAGTTACCTGTCTGTCTAACAATAAGTTACCTGTCTATCTAACAATAAGTTACCTGTCTGTCTAACAATAAGTTACCTGTCTGTCTAACAATAAGTTACCTGTCTATCTAACAATAAGTTACCTGTCTGTCTAACAATAAGTTACCTGTCTATCGTTGTAGAAGAAAGAGAATAACAACGGGTTTTCGGGAGCTTCGCTGTGATTCGCTGCGCCCTAATTGGTCATTCAGGACATATCATCTTAACTGTTGATGCTTTCACTCTGGATAACAGTGTCTTCCAAACGACTAAGATGTCAAAGTAAAATGTAGGTGGAGGTTTCATTTCAGGTTTAACTAAATAATCTGCTGAACTAAATACTCTGTTTGTCCTTGGCAGGAGAGAGATCAGACTCTCGCTCTGACAGCAGCAAGAGTCCCTCAGAGGAACCGGACACAGTGACGCCCAAACGAGCGAGACGACGCCACTGCTTCAACTGTGGAAAGAGTTTTACTAAGTTACAGAACCTAAAAAAGCATGAGAGGACACACACAGGAGAAGAGCCTTTCAAATGTTCCCAATGTGGAAAGATTTTTATTCAGTTAGCGAGCCTGAAAAGACATAAGAAAATACACACAGGAGAGAAGCCTTACCACTGCTCCCAGTGTGGAAAGAGTTTCAGGTTGTTAGGTAGCCTTAAGGAGCATGAGAGAATACACACGGGAGAGAAGCCTTTCCAATGCTCTCAGTGTGAAAAGCGTTTTACCCAGTTAGGGAGCCTAAAAGATCACGAGAGAATACACACAGGGGAAAAACCTTTCCAATGCTCCCAGTGTGGAAAGTGTTTTACCCAGTTAGGGAACCTAAAAGATCACGAGAAAATACACACAGGACAGAAGCCTTTCCACTGCTCCCAGTGTGGAAAGAGTTTTACCTACTTAGCTCACCTGAAAAACCATGAGAAAGCACACACAGGAGAGAAGCCTCACCTATGCTCTCAGTGTGGAAAGAGTTTTACCCAGTTAGGGGACCTGAATAGGCATGAGAGGACACACACAGGAGAGAAACCTTTCAAATGTTCCCAGTGTGGAAAGAATTTCACCCGGTTAGGGAACCTAAAAGAGCACGAGAGGACACACACACGGGAAAAGCCCTACCCATGCTCCCTGTGTGGAAAGAGTTTTACCCAAGTAGGGTATCTGAAAAAACACGAGACAACACACACAGGAGAGAAGCCTCACCTCTGCTCCCAGTGTGGAAAAAGTTTTACCCAGTTAGGGGACCTGAATAGGCATGCGAGGACACACACAGGAGAGAAACCTTTTAAATGTTCCCAGTGTGGAAAGAATTTTACCCGGTTAGAGAATCTAAAAGAGCACGAGCGGACACACACACTAGAAAAGCCTTTCCAATGTTCCCAGTGTGGAAAGAGTTTTACCCGATCAGGGAACCTAAAAGAGCACGAGAGGACACACACCCGGGAAAAGCCCTACCAATGCTCCCTGTGTGGAAAAAGTTTTACCCACTTTGGGTATCTGAAAAAACATGGGAGAACACACACACAGGAGAGAAGCCTCACCTCTGCTTCCTGACTGGAAAGAGTTTAACTAAGTTAGGGGTCCTGAATAGGCATGACAGGACACACAGGAGAGAAGCCTCACCTCTGCTTCCTGACTGGAAAGAGTTTAACTAAGTTAGGGGTCCTGAATAGGCATGACAGGACACACACAGGAGAGAAGCCTCACCTCTGCTTCCTGACTGGAAAGAGTTTAACTAAGTTAGGGGTCCTGAATAGGCATGACAGGACACACAGGAGAGGATAAGACCTACCACTGCTCCCTGTTGGGAAAGAGATTTAACCGGTTAAGGCATCTGAATTATCATGAAAGAATACATACACAGGAGGAGAAGACGTACCACTGCTCTCAGTGTGCAAAGAGATTTAACCAATCAGGGGAAAACACACCAGATAACTTTTCTTGCCCAGAGAGAGTTTTTTATTTGCAAGTAGACAAATAATACTGGCGACTATATAAATATTTACGTTAAAAAAATTAATGAAACAGGCCGTTGATCAATACCAAACTGAACTGACTCGAGAGAAAACACCAGAGAATTGAGGAGCTGTGTTCTGTCTGATGTTTTTGACTGAGAACTTGTGGTTTTGTTTATGTCACATGAAATCAAATTGTTCATATGGATGATTCTCCGTAAACCAGTTTTAAAAGAGTTTCTGTAGATAATGGAGTTACAAAACCATGATATGCATCTGTAAAAACCAACTGTCATTCTGAGGACTAAGTTGAGTAGTTACAAAACCAACTGTCATTCTGAGGACTAAGTTTAGTAGTTACAAAACCAACTGTCATTCTGAGGACTAAGTTTATTAGTTACAAAACCAACTGTCATTCTGAGGACTAAGTTTAGTAGTTACAAAACCAACTGTCATTCTGAGGACTAAGTTTAGTCGTTACAAAACCAACTGTCATTCTGAGGACTAAGTTTAGTAGTTACAAAACCAACTGTCATTCTGAGGACTAAGTTTAGTCGTTACAAAACCAACTGTCATTCTGAGGACTAAGTTTAGTCGTTACAAAACCAACTGTCATTCTGAGGACTAAGTTTAGTCGTTACAAAACCAACTGTCATTCTGAGGACTAAGTTTAGTCGTTACAAAATCAACTGTCATTCTGAGGACTAAGTTTAGTCGTTACAAAACCAACTGTCATTCTGAGGACTAAGTTTAGTAGTTACAAAACCAACTGTCATTCTGAGGACTAAGTTTAGTCGTTACAAAACCAACTGTCATTCTGAGGACTAAGTTTAGTCAAAACCAACTGTTACAAAACCAACTGTCATTCTGAGGACTAAGTTTAGTCGTTACAAAACCAACTGTCATTCTGAGGACTAAGTTTAGTTGTTACAAAACCAACTGTCATTCTGAGGACTAAGTTTAGTCGTTACAAAACCAACTGTCATTCTGAGGACTAAGTTTAGTAGTTACAAAACCAACTGTCATTCTGAGGACTAAGTTTAGTCGTTACAAAACCAACTGTCATTCTGAGGACTAAGTTTAGTAGTTACAAAACCAACTGTCATTCTGAGGACTAAGTTTAGTAGTTACAAAACCAACTGTCATTCTGAGGACTAAGTTTAGTAGTTACAAAACCAACTGTCATTCTGAGGACTAAGTTTAGTAGTTACAAAACCAACTGTCATTCTGAGGACTAAGTTTAGTAGTTACAAAACCAACTGTCATTCTGAGGACTAAGTTTAGTAGTTACAAAACCAACTGTCATTCTGAGGACTAAGTTTAGTAGTTACAAAACCAACTGTCATTCTGAGGACCAAGTTTAGTAGTTACAAAACCAACTGTCATTCTGAGGACTAAGTTTAGTAGTTACAAAACCAACTGTCATTCTGAGGACTAAGTTTAGTTGTTACAAAACCAACTGTCATTCTGAGGACTAAGTTTATTAGTTACAAAACCAACTGTCATTCTGAGGACTAAGTTTATTAGTTACAAAACCAACTGTCATTCTGAGGACTAAGTTTAGTAGTTACAAAACCAACTGTCATTCTGAGGACTAAGTTTATTCGTTACAAAACCAACTGTCATTCTGAGGACTAAGTTTAGTAGTTACAAAACCAACTGTCATTCTGAGGACTAAGTTTAGTCGTTACAAAACCAACTGTCATTCTGAGGACTAAGTTTAGTCGTTACAAAACCAACTGTCATTCTGAGGACTAAGTTTATTAGTTACAAAACCAACTGTCATTCTGAGGACTAAGTTTAGTAGTTGCAAAACCAACTGTCATTCTGAGGACTAAGTTTAGGCAAAGTGTCTTATTTTCAATACATTTTATTTTCGCCTGAATCGTCTTTTCGTCTGGATTAAATTCTTGGGTCATTTTATACTGTTTTACTTTAGAAAAAACGAACTTATTTAAAATAAAACCCAAAGTATGTTTCTGTAATTTGTCCATAAATCATAAAAAATATATATCTTCGTTGAAGTTTACATTACACTATAATATGTATTATGTAGAAACACAGTCTGGACATGTTGGGGGAAAAAAGTCTGATTTAATTTTAAACATGTTTATTTTCAGTGTTATTTAACTCAGACCTTTACATTACAAGAAATGGAGAAATGGATTAATTAAAATATAAATATATATATTAGAAATGGATTAGTTAAGATCTGTTATGATAATTAGAACTTTGTGGAAATTAAAATGGTAAAATGCATAATATCTGATAACTTTTTTCAATAATTATAATTATGAAATAGATATGTACACATCCTGATCTCAGCGATCCAAGAGGACATTTCATGACAAATGACACTTGAGGAATGTTGTGGTAAAATATAACCTTATTCTAAGATAGAGACTTTGCTACTGTGGTGTTTTCATCTGGAGATATGATCATGTCCTAAATCAGATTTTAAAAAAGAAGGAAAATAGGTATTTTGTTTAGATTATGAGTGTTGATTATGTAAATACACGTATAAAACCTCTTGTCTTTCATTGTATGATTTTGGATATTGCTAAATGTAAATGATTATATAATTTAAAGGAAGTACAGTGTATTCAGGAAGTACTCAGGAAGTATTCAGGGAGTATTCAGGAAGCATTCAGGAAGCATTCAGGAAGCATTCAGGAAGTATTCAGGAAGTATTCCGGAAGTATTCAGGAAGTACTCAGGAAGTATTCAGGCCCTTTTAACTTTTTACCACATGTTGTTACGTTACAGCCTTATTCTAATATGGGTTTATTCTCCCCTCATCACACAATGACAATGAATATTGAAATGAGACCTTCTTGTTGAGTATCTGATAATCTATGTGTATAGGAGTGGTTAAAACACGCTCATAATGGACCTCTGAGTACATCAACAAAAAGTTTGAATTTTTTTTAAAAAACGGGACCTGGAGTTTTCTTAGAGGCTGTAATTGCATCAAGAAGTCCCTCTTCTGTAATTTAATCCCATCAGTCGTTCTGTACAGCTCTTCTGTAATTTAACCACATGAGTCGTTCTGTACAGCTCTTCTGTAATTTAATCCCATGAGTCTTTCTGTACAGCTCTTCTGTAATTTAATCCCATGAGTCTTTCTGTACAGCTCTTCTGTAATTTAATCCCATGAGTCTTTCTGTACAGCTCTTCTGTAATTTAATCCCATGAGTCGTTCTGTACAGCTCTTCTGTAATTTAATCCCATGAGTCTTTCTGTACAGCTCTTCTGTAATTTAATCCCATGAGTCTTTCTGTACAGCTCTTCTGTAATTTAATCCCATTAGTCTTTCTGTACAGCTCTTCTGTAATTTAATCCCATGAGTCTTTCTGTACAGCTCTTCTGTAATTTAATCCCATGAGTCTTTCTGTACAGCTCTTCTGTCATTTAACCACATGAGTCGTTCTGTACAGCTGTTAGTTTTACATTATTAATAGGGGGGGAAATCCATACCATTAGCGTTGGTTAGAGGAGTTGGAGGAGACTGAAATGAAAACAAATGCTTAAAGTACTTTGCTTCCTCTTTCAAAATATCATTTGTCTCAAGTTTCAGTAAATTATTTTTGGTAGCATTTCTATGTTGAAGATTTTTTTTTGTATAATTTGGTGCATTTTTCCCCAATAACATTTGTTATTGTTACCCATCTACCTATCACTGCCCTAAGTGCAACAAATTATTTTATAATGAGAACTTCGAAAGCTCCCTGGTCTTTGTCGCTGAATCTGTGCTTGAAATTCAATACTTGACTGAGTGACCTTACAGATGTTGTATGTATGGGGGACAGAGGAAGGGATTAGTCATTCACTACTAGACTGAGGGACCTTACAGATGCTGTATGTATGGGGGACAGAGGAAGGGTTAGTCATTCACTACTAGACTGAGGGACCTTACAGATGCTGTATGTATGGGGGACAGAGGAAGGGTTAGTCATTCACTACTAGACTGAGGGACCTTACAGATGCTGTATGTATGGGGGACAGAGGAAGTTTAATATTTTCCTCTAGATACTAGCTCAACAGCCACATCATTCATTACCAGACCGAGGTCTTGTGCCTAGTTTAATATTTTCCTCTAGCTACTAGCTCAACAGCCACATCCTTCATTACCAGACTGAGGTCTTGTGCCTAGTTTAATATTTTCCTCTAGCTACTAGCTCAACAGCCACATCATTCATTACCAGACTGAGGTCTTGTGCCTAGTTTAATATTTTCCTCTAGCTACTAGCTCAACAGCCACATCCTTTATTACCAGACTGAGGTCTTGTGCCTAGTTTAATATTTTCCTCTAGCTACTAGCTCAACAGCCACATCATTCATTACCAGACCGAGGTCTTGTGCCTAGTTTAATATTTTCCTCTAGCTACTAGCTCAACAGCCACATCATTCATTACCAGACTGAGGTCTTGTGCCTAGTTTAATATTTTCCTCTAGCTACTAGCTCAACAGCCACATCCTTTATTACCAGACTGAGGTCTTGTGCCTAGTTTAATATTTTCCTCTAGCTACTAGCTCAACAGCCACATCCTTTATTACCAGACTGAGGTCTTGTGCCTAGTTTAATATTTTCCTCTAGCTACTAGCTCAACAGCCACATCATTCATTACCAGACTGAGGTCTTGTGCCTAGTTTAATATTTTCCTCTAGCTACTAGCTCAACAGCCACATCCTTTATTACCAGACTGAGGTCTTGTGCCTAGTTTAATATTTTCCTTAGCTACTAGCTCAACAGCCACATCCTTTATTACTGAATCTGTGCTTGAAATTCAATAGACTGAGGTCTTGTGCCTAGTTTAATATTTTCCTCTAGCTACTAGCTCAACAGCCACATCCTTTATTACCAGACTGAGGTCTTGTGCCTAGTTTAATATTTTCCTCTAGCTACTAGCTCAACAGCCACATCCTTTATTACCAGACTGAGGTCTTGTGCCTAGTTTAATATTTTCCTCTAGCTACTAGCTCAACAGCCACATCCTTTATTACCAGACTGAGGTCTTGTGCCTAGTTTAATATTTTCCTCTAGCTACTAGCTCAACAGCCACATCCTTTATTACCAGACTGAGGTCTTGTGCCTAGTTTAATATTTTCCTCTAGCTACTAGCTCAACAGCCACATCCTTTATTACCAGACTGAGGTCTTGTGCCTAGTTTAATATTTTCCTCTAGCTACTAGCTCAACAGCCACATCCTTTATTACCAGACTGAGGTCTTGTGCCTAGTTTAATATTTTCCTCTAGCTACTAGCTCAACAGCCACATCCTTTATTACCAGACTGAGGTCTTGTGCCTAGTTTAATATTTTCCTCTAGCTACCAGCTCAACAGCCACATCCTTTATTACCAGACTGAGGTCTTGTGCCTAGTTTAATATTTTCCTCTAGCTACTAGCTCAACAGCCACATCCTTCATTACCAGACTGAGGTCTTGTGCCTAGTTTAATATTTTCCTCTAGCTACTAGCTCAACAGCCACATCCTTTATTACCAGACTGAGGTCTTGTGCCTAGTTTAATATTTTCCTCTAGCTACTAGCTCAACAGCCACATCCTTTATTACCAGACTGAGGTCTTGTGCCTAGTTTAATATTTTCCTCTAGCTACCAGCTCAACAGCCACATCCTTTATTACCAGACTGAGGTCTTGTACTTAAAGGAATGATTTCTACCAAATACAACGCTCTTAGTTACATTGATAAGTTGTTAACATACAAAAACATTCACAGCCTCATGAATGTTTCCATCGATGTTATTCCACCATGTCAGAGAAAACACAGCTGATGAAACAGAGGAGTATTTCTGTCTATAATAAAGCCCTTATTGGGGGACTCATTCTGATTGGATGGGCCTGGTTCCCCAATGGGTGGGCCTGTGCCCACCCTAATCTATGTGAAATCCATAGATTAGGGCCAAATGAATTTATTTCAATTGACTGATTTCCTTACATGAACTGTAACTCAGTAAAATCGTCGACATTTTTGCATGTTGCGTGCATATTTTTTTTTTCAGGATTAAAAATGATTTGATTAATGCAAACATATTTTGGTCTGAATATCAATAAAATGTGGAACACCAATATTTAATATCGACTGGTACACCGTTTAGGCGCGCTGTTATATAGACCTATGTGTTATATGTTTGTTTGACTGAATTCATGTGAAAATTGTGTCCCTAAAAAGGACTTTTCCTGCGTTATACCAACTCCGGTCAGCAGGAGGCGACGTGGAGACGCGTGACGTTTGTACGCGTGACGTAAAAAATAGTGGACATGACGTCGCAAACCGACAAACAACAAAGATGGAGGCACGTTACTTCCGGGTGGGGACGACCTATTTTGATAGTATTTAAAAATATATATATATTTACATTTGAGAACTCTTTATTTTATATATAGAAATAAACTTTTTGTTTAATATATAAGTAAACTTTTAGTTATATATATATAAACTTTTAGTTATATATCTAGGTACCTAACGTTAAATTCAGTGTGCTCGCTGCTAATTCTGGTTGATAAGTCACAGCCAGCCTATTATCCTTTACGACTGAGCGTCGAGGCACAGACAATATATTCTGGTTGAGGCTAACTACACTTAGCTACTTACTAAAGGTAACAATATAATGGAGGAATTAGACGAGTCATTGAGTTCGCCACTGTAGTTAATTAGTTGTATGAAGAAAAAATAACCTGTAACACCGACATTTCCAGACTCCAGAAAAAGTGATTAACGAACGTAAGTTACCTCGTTTACATAATCATTATCCGACTGGTCAACTGTGTTTTAGGTGACTAACGTTACTAGTTTGTCTAGCGGTCAGCTCGCTATTCCAGCGCCGCCGACCAACCGGTCCCAGACATGAGCTCTCTAAGCTACTTCACCCCGGCCCGAGAAGAAGAGCTGCTGTGGTCGGGAAACGCAGGCGCAGCCACCGGACCTCAACCCAGTACCCTCGGAGGAGAGGAGGCACGGCGCTTCTATCAAAGCCTCATCGAAGAAGGGGATGGAGAGGAGAGACGAGGAATGGAGCAGAGGGGGAGAGAGAACCGCAGGGGGAGAGGAGCAGGGCAGCACGTCCAGGTACCACAAAACACAACAAATATAGCCTAGTAGCTACATCATCTATGAACATGACATGTATGATTTAGAAAATAAAGTATTTCCTCAGTATATATACACAGTACCAGTCAAAAGTTGACACCTACTCATTCCAGGGTTTTTCTTAATTTGTACTATTTTCTACAATTGTAGAATACTATTGAAGACATCAACACTATGAAATAACACACATGGAATCATGTAGTAACCAAAAAAGTGTTAAACAAATCAAAATATATTTTGTATTTGAGATTCTTCAAAGTAGCCACCCTTTGCCTCTGACAGCTTTGCCCACTCCAGATGCACCAGTGAAGTATCTGCTGATTGACCAAAATGTAACTAGAGTACATGTATTCTTTCACACAGGCTAGCAGGCAGCAGGCTAACACCCCAGCACTACCACTGAGCTGGAGGGGCTAAGACTGCTGCGTTGTGCCCAGGAAGGAGACCTGTCTGGGGTGAGAGGCCTGCTGTCCCGAGGGGTGGATGTCAACTTCCAGGTAGGTAACAGAATCTGAACCTGGGTCTCCCACGGGGAGTAGGTAACAGGAGGGATCTGAACCACGGGGAGTAGCTAACAGGAGGGATCTGAACCACGGGGAGTAGTAACAGGAGGGATCTGAACCACGGGGAGTAGCTAACAGGAGGGATCTGAACCTGGGTCTCTCACGGGGAGAAACCAAGTAGGAGAATGGATTACTAGGCCGCGTTGGCGGAGTGAAAGGTGATTTTAGTTTTTATCACCGGGCTGCTTCCCGGGTGTGAGTCAGGTGTTCAAAGCCCACGGAGAAGATGGCTCAAAACAAAAAGTGACCTAGGTGATGCATGTAGACTAGACTAATGAGTAGAGGATGCTGTGTTTTCACATGCTGAAGTGGGGCTTTTGATTTAAAAAAATGGTTTATTTGCCTGAAAATGTAGTATTCTTACCTCAGGAAGTTGGTGGCTCCTGAATCAGGGAGAACGGGCTCGTGGTAAAGGCTGGAGCGGAATCAGTGGGAATGTTAGAAAATACATCACACACACGGTTTCCACGGTTTCCATGTGTTGGATGACACTCCATTTGCTCCGTTCCGACAATTATTATGAGCCGTTCTCTCCTCAGCAGCCTCCGAAGTGTCTTACATATATTTTAAAGATTACTGTTCTATTTGAGCAGGGTGCACCTCCCTCACCGGTTTCACCCAGTCACGTGACAGGCCATTCACCCTGGGGCAGTTGAATCAAATCCCCTCAGTGTCCTGACCATTAGACCATAGCCCCTGGGGCAGGTTAATCAAATCCCCTCAGTGTTCTGACCATTAGACCATAGCCCCTGGGACAGGTTAATCAAATCCCCTCAGTGTCTTGACCATTAGACCATAGCCCCTGGGGCAGGTTAATCAAATCTCCTCAGTGTCCTGACCATTAGACCATAGCCCCTGGGGCAGGTTAATCAAATCCCCTCAGTGTTCTGACCATTAGACCATAGCCCCTGGGGCAGGTTAATCAAATCCCCTCAGTGTTCTGACCATTAGACCATAGCCCCTGGGGCAGGTTAATCAAATCCCCTCAGTGTTCTGACCATTAGACCATAGCCCCCGGGGCAGGTTAATCAAATCCCCTCAGTGTCCTGACCATTAGACCATAGCCCCTGGGGCAGGTTAATCAAATCCCCTCAGTGTCCTGACCATTAGACCATAACCCCGGTTCACCCTGGGGCAGGTTAATCAAATCCCCTCAGTGTCCTGACCATTAGACCATAACCCCGGTTCAACCTGGGGCAGGTTAATCAAATCCCCTCAGTGTTCTGACCATTAGACCATAGCCCCTGGGGCAGGTTAATCAAATCCCCTCAGTGTGCTGACCATTAGACCATAGCCCCCGGGGCAGGTTAATCAAATCGTCTCAGTGTCCTGACCATTAGACCATAGCCCCTGGGGCAGGTTAATCAAATCCCCTCAGTGTCCTGACCATTAGACCATAACCCCGGTTCACCCTGGGGCAGGTTAATCAAATCCCCTCAGTGTCCTGACCATTAGACCATAACCCCGGTTCAACCTGGGGCAGGTTAATCAAATCCCCTCAGTGTCCTGACCATTAGACCATAACCCCATTTCAACCTGGGGCAGGTTAATCAAATCCCCTCAGTGTCCTGACCATTAGACCATAGCCCCGGTTCACCCTGGGGCAGGTTAATCAAATCACCTCAGTGTTCTGACCATTAGACCATAGCCCCGGTTCAACCTGGGGCAGGTTAATCAAATCCCCTCAGTGTCCTGACCATTTGAACAAGAGGAATTCCCCCTCTTTGACCTGTTACCCTGATTACTTTTGAAGTCCCGGGCAGAACTGCCTCATCAGGAGGAGCCAAACTCACGACATCAGGATGCCAGTAGGTCAAGTACTCAATTCACAGCTTGTATTCAACTTGAATAATAAATACATGGTTCTAAATGCATCTATTTCACAGGTTCGATTTAAAAAGCTCCATGACGACATGTTCAGAACTCTTAGGATGTGTTTATTGTCTGGTGGAGTCAAGTGGAAATATATTATCAGGTTTCAAGGTTTTGAGTTCATTGATTGGAACAACCTACCGCAAACTTTTAGCCTTCAGTCCTGTTTCCCCTTTAAAACGCTAACATGCCCTCGAACCAACCTCCTTCCTGTTGCCTCGAACGAACCTCCTTCCTGTTGCCCCCAACGAACCTCCTTCCTGTTGCCCCCAATGAACCTCCTTCCTGTTGCCCCCAACGAACCTCCTTCCTGTTGCCCCCAACGAACCTCCTTCCTGTTGCCCCCAACGAACCTCCTTCCTGTTGCCCCAACGAACCTCCTTCCTGTTTCCCTCAAACCAACCTCCTTCCAACCTCCTCTCTCTCTCTCTCTCTCTCTCTCTCTCTCTCTCTCTCTCTCTCTCTCTCTCTCTCTCTCCTCTCCTCCTGACTCTCTCTCTCTCTCTCTCTCTCTCTCTCTCTCTCCTCCCTCTCTCTCTCTCTCTCTCTCTCTTCCTCCATCTCTCTCCCTCTTCTCTCTCTTTCTCTCTCTTCTCTCTCTCTCCAGGACAGCTGGTGGTGGACAGGTGTGATGTGTGCAGCGGCGGCAGGGCAGCGGGGTGTCGTTAGGCTCCTCCTCCAGCAGGGGGCGGCGTGGGTGGGCGTGGTCGACACGCAGGGCCGGGACGCCAGGGAGCTAGCTAGGATGGCGGGGCATAGCGGGGTCCTAGAGGAACTGGACCACTACGGGTCTCCGCAGGACTGTGACCGGCCTGGGAGACAGAGGGGTCAACACAACCATTACAGGAGAGAGATGCAGGAACACCAGGACCACAGGTTAGTGACTGACTAGGAGACAGAGGGGTCAACACAACCATTACAGGAGAGAGAGGCAGGACCACCAGGACCACAGGTTAGTGACTGACTGGGAGACAGAGGGGTCAACACAACCATTACAGGAGAGAGAGGTAGGACCACCAGGACCACAGGTTAGTGACTGACTGGGAGACAGAGGGGTCAACACAACCATTACAGGAGAGAGAGGCAGGACCACCAGGACCACAGGTTAGTGACTGACTAGGAGACAGAGGGGTCAACACAACCATTACAGGAGAGAGAGGCAGGACCACCAGGACCACAGGTTAGTGACTGACTAGGAGACAGAGGGGTCAACACAACCATTACAGGAGAGAGAGGCAGGACCACCAGGACCACAGGTTAGTGACTGACTGGGAGACAGAGGGGTCAACACAACCATTACAGGAGAGAGAGGCAGGACCACCAGGACCACAGGTTAGTGACTGACTGGGAGACAGAGGGGTCAACACAACCATTACAGGAGAGAGAGGCAGGACCACAGGTTAGTGACTGACTGGGAGACAGAGGGGTCAACACAACCATTACAGGAGAGAGAGGCAGGACCACAGGTTAGTGACTGACTGGGAGACAGAGGGGTCAACACAACCATTACAGGAGAGAGAGGCAGGACCACAGGTTAGTTACTGACTGGGAGACAGAGGGGTCAACACAACCATTACAGGAGAGAGAGGCAGGACCACCAGGACCACAGGTTAGTGACTGACTGACTGACTGACCACAGTTTAGTGACTGACTGGGAGACAGAGGGGTCAACACAGCCATTACAGGTGAATATAGACCATCCTGACCTGGTCAGGTGTGGTGAATATAGACAATCCCTGACCTGGTCAGGTGTGGTGAATATAGACAATCCCTGACCTGGTCAGGTGTGGTGAATATAGACAATCCCTGACCTGGTCAGGTGTGGTGAATGTAGACAATCCCTGACCTGGTCAGGTGTGGTGAATGTAGACAATCCCTGACCTGGTCAGGTGTGGTGAATATAGACAATCCCTGACCTGGTCAGGTGTGGTGAATATAGACAATCCCTGACCTGGTCAGGTGTGGTGAATATAGACAATCCCTGACCTGGTCAGGTGTGGTGAATATAGACAATCCCTGACCTGGTCAGGTGTGGTGAATATAGACAATCCCTGACCTGGTCAGGTGTGGTGAATATAGACAATCCCTGACCTGGTCAGGTGTGGTGAATATAGACAATCCCTGACCTGGTCAGGTGTGGTGAATATAGACAATCCCTGACCTGGTCAGGTGTGGTGAATATAGACAATCCCTGACCTGGTCAGGTGTGGTGAATATAGACAATCCCTGACCTGGTCAGGTGTGGTGAATATAGACAATCCCTGACCTGGTCAGGTGTGGTGAATATAGACAATCCCTGACCTGGTCAGGTGTGGTGACTATAGACAATCCCTGACCTGGTCAGGTGTGGTGAATATAGACAATCCCTGACCTGGTCAGGTGGTCAGGTGTGGTGAATATAGACAATCCCTGACCTGGTCAGGTGTGGTGAATATAGACAATCCCTGACCTGGTCAGGTGTGGTGAATATAGACAATCCCTGACCTGGTCAGGTGTGGTGACTATAGACAATCCCTGACCTGGTCAGGTGGTCAGGTGTGGTGAATATAGACAATCCCTGACCTGGTCAGGTGTGGTGACTATAGACAATCCCTGACCTGGTCAGGTGTGGAGAATATAGACAATCCCTGACCTGGTCAGGTGTGGAGAATATAGACAATCCCTGACCTGGTCAGGTGTGGTGAATATAGACAATCCCTGACCTGGTCAGGTGTGGTGAATATAGACAATCCCTGACCTGGTCAGGTGTGGTGACTATAGACAATCCCTGACCTGGTCAGGTGTGGTGAATATAGACAATCCCTGACCTGGTCAGGTGTGGTGAATATAGACAATCCCTGACCTGGTCAGGTGTGGTGAATATAGACAATCCCTGACCTGGTCAGGTGTGGTGACTATAGACAATCCCTGACCTGGTCAGGTGTGGTGACTATAGACAATCCCTGACCTGGTCAGGTGTGGTGAATATAGACAATCCCTGACCTGGTCAGGTGTGGTGAATATAGACAATCCCTGACCTGGTCAGGTGTGGTGAATATAGACAATCCCTGACCTGGTCAGGTGTGGTGAATATAGACAATCCCTGACCTGGTCAGGTGTGGTGAATATAGACAATCCCTGACCTGGTCAGGTGTGGTGAATATAGACAATTCCTGACCTGGTCAGGTGTGGTGAATATAGACAATTCCTGACCTGGTCAGGTGTGGTGAATATAGACAATCCCTGACCTGGTCAGGTGTGGTGAATATAGACAATCCCTGACCTGGTCAGGTGTGGTGACTATAGACAATCCCTGACCTGGTCAGGTGTGGTGACTATAGACAATCCCTGACCTGATCAGGTGGTCAGGTGTGGTGAATATAGACAATCCCTGACCTGGTCAGGTGTGGTGAATATAGACAATCCCTGACCTGGTCAGGTGTGGTGAATATAGACAATCCCTGACCTGGTCAGGTGTGGTGAATATAGACAATCCCTGACCTGGTCAGGTGTGGTGAATATAGACAATCCCTGACCTGGTCAGGTGTGGTGAATATAGACAATCCCTGACCTGGTCAGGTGTGGTGACTATAGACAATCCCTGACCTGGTCAGGTGTGGTGACTATAGACAATCCCTGACCTGGTCAGGTGTGGTGACTATAGACAATCCCTGACCTGGTCAGGTGTGGTGAATATAGACAATCCCTGACCTGGTCAGGTGTGGTGAATATAGACAATCCCTGACCTGGTCAGATGGTCAGGTGTGAATATAGACAATCCCTGACCTGGTCAGGTGTGGTGAATATAGACAATCCCTGACCTGGTCAGGTGTGGTGAATATAGACAATCCCTGACCTGGTCAGGTGTGGTGAATATAGACAATCCCTGACCTGGTCAGGTGGTCAGGTGAATATAGACAATCCCTGACCTGGTCAGGTGTGGTGAATATAGACAATCCCTGACCTGGTCAGGTGTGGTGAATATAGACAATCCCTGACCTGGTCAGGTGTGGTGAATATAGACAATCCCTGACCTGGTCAGGTGTGGTGAATATAGACAATCCCTGACCTGGTCAGGTGTGGTGAATATAGACAATCCCTGACCTGGTCAGGTGTGGTGAATATAGACAATCCCTGACCTGGTCAGGTGTGGTGAATATAGACAATCCCTGACCTGGTCAGGTGTGGTGAATATAGACAATCCCTGACCTGGTCAGGTGTGGTGACTATAGACAATCCCTGACCTGGTCAGGTGTGGTGACTATAGACAATCCCTGACCTGGTCAGGTGGTCAGGTGTGGTGAATATAGACAATCCCTGACCTGATCAGGTGTGGTGAATATAGACAATCCCTGACCTGGTCAGGTGTGGTGAATATAGACAATCCCAGACCTGGTCAGGTGTGGTGAATATAGACAATCCCTGACCTGGTCAGGTGTGGTGAATATAGACAATCCCTGACCTGGTCAGGTGTGGTGAATATAGACAATCCCTGACCTGGTCAGGTGTGGTGAATATAGACAATCCCTGACCTGGTCAGGTGTGGTGAATATAGACAATCCCTGACCTGGTCAGGTGTGGTGACTATAGACAATCCCTGACCTGGTCAGGTGTGGTGACTATAGACAATCCCTGACCTGGTCAGGTGTGGTGAATATAGACAATACCTGACCTGGTCAGGTGTGGTGACTATAGACAATCCCTGACCTGGTCAGGTGTGGTGACTATAGACAATCCCTGACCTGATCAGGTGGTCAGGTGTGGTGAATATAGACAATCCCTGACCTGGTCAGGTGTGGTGAATATAGACAATCCCTGACCTGGTCAGGTGTGGTGAATATAGACAATCCCTGACCTGGTCAGGTGTGGTGAATATAGACAATCCCTGACCTGGTCAGGTGGTCAGGTGTGGTGAATATAGACAATCCCTGACCTGGTCAGGTGTGGTGAATATAGACAGTCCCTGACCTGGTCAGGTGTGGTGAATATAGACAATCCCTGACCTGGTCAGGTGTGGTGAATATAGAAAATCCCTGACCTGGTCAGGTGTGGTGAATATAGACAATCCCTGACCTGGTCAGGTGTGGTGAATATAGACAATCCCTGACCTGGTCAGGTGTGGTGACTATAGACAATCCCTGACCTGGTCAGGTGTGGTGAATATAGACAATCCCTGACCTGGTCAGGTGTGGTGAATATAGACAATCCCTGACCTGGTCAGGTGTGGTGAATATAGACAATCCCTGACCTGGTCAGGTGTGGTGAATATAGACAATCCCTGACCTGGTCAGGTGGTCAGGTGTGGTGAATATAGACAATCCCTGACCTGGTCAGGTGTGGTGAATATAGACAATCCCTGACCTGATCAGGTGTGGTGAATATAGACAATCCCTGACCTGGTCAGGTGTGGTGAATATAGACAATCCCTGACCTGGTCAGGTGTGGTGAATATAGACAATCCCTGACCTGGTCAGGTGTGGTGAATATAGACAATCCCTGACCTGGTCAGGTGTGGTGAATATAGACAATCCCTGACCTGGTCAGGTGTGGTGAATATAGACAATCCCTGACCTGGTCAGGTGTGGTGAATATAGACAATCCCTGACCTGGTCAGGTGTGGTGACTATAGAAAATCCCTGACCTGGTCAGGTGTGGTGAATATAGACAATCCCTGACCTGGTCAGGTGGTCAGGTGTGGTGAATATAGACAATCCCTGACCTGGTCAGGTGTGGTGAATATAGACAATCCCTGACCTGGTCAGGTGTGGTGAATATAGACAATCCCTGACCTGGTCAGGTGTGGTGAATATAGAAAATCCCTGACCTGGTCAGGTGTGGTGAATATAGACAATCCCTGACCTGGTCAGGTGTGGTGAATATAGACAATCCCTGACCTGGTCAGGTGTGGTGAATATAGACAATCCCTGACCTGGTCAGGTGTGGTGAATATAGACAATCCCTGACCTGGTCAGGTGTGGTGAATATAGACAATCCCTGACCTGGTCAGGTGTGGTGAATATAGACAATCCCTGACCTGGTCAGGTGTGGTGAATATAGACAATCCCTGACCTGGTCAGGTGTGGTGAATATAGACAATCCCTGACCTGGTCAGGTGTGGTGACTATAGACAATCCCTGACCTGGTCAGGTGTGGTGAATATAGACAATCCCTGACCTGGTCAGGTGTGGTGAATATAGACAATCCCTGACCTGGTCAGGTGTGGTGACTATAGACAATCCCTGACCTGGTCAGGTGTGATGACTATAGACAATCCCTGACCTGGTCAGGTGTGGTGACTATAGACAATCCCTGACCTGGTCAGGTGTGGTGAATATAGACAATCCCTGACCTGGTCAGGTGTGGTGAATATAGACTATCCCTGACCTGGTCAGGTGTGGTGAATATAGACTATCCCTGACCTGGTCAGGTGTGGTGAATATAGACAATCCCTGACCTGGTCAGGTGTGGTGACTATAGACAATCCCTGACCTGGTCAGGTGTGGTGAATATAGACAATCCCTGACCTGGTCAGGTGTGGTGAATATAGACAATCCCTGACCTGGTCAGGTGTGGTGACTATAGACAATCCCTGACCTGGTCAGGTGTGGTGACTATAGACAATCCCTGACCTGGTCAGGTGTGGTGAATATAGACAATCCCTGACCTGGTCAGGTGTGGTGAATATAGACAATCCCTGACCTGGTCAGGTGTGGTGAATATAGACAATCCCTGACCTGGTCAGGTGGTCAGGTGTGGTGAATATAGACAATCCCTGACCTGGTCAGGTGTGGTGAATATAGACAGTCCCTGACCTGGTCAGGTGTGGTGAATATAGACAATCCCTGACCTGGTCAGGTGTGGTGAATATAGACAATCCCTGACCTGGTCAGGTGTGGTGAATATAGACAATCCCTGACCTGGTCAGGTGGTCAGGTGTGGTGAATATAGACAATCCCTGACCTGGTCAGGTGTGGTGAATATAGAAAATCCCTGACCTGGTCAGGTGTGGTGAATATAGACAATCCCTGACCTGGTCAGGTGTGGTGAATATAGACAATCCCTGACCTGGTCAGGTGTGGTGAATATAGACAATACCTGACCTGGTCAGGTGTGGTGACTATAGACAATCCCTGACCTGGTCAGGTGTGGTGAATATAGACAATCCCAGACCTGGTCAGGTGTGGTGAATATAGACAATCCCTGACCTGGTCAGGTGTGGTGAATATAGACAATCCCTGACCTGGTCAGGTGTGGTGAATATAGACAATCCCAGACCTGGTCAGGTGTGGTGAATATAGACAATCCCTGACCTGGTCAGGTGTGGTGAATATAGACAATCCCTGACCTGGTCAGGTGTGGTGAATATAGACAATCCCTGACCTGGTCAGGTGTGGTGAATATAGACAATCCCTGACCTGGTCAGGTGTGGTGACTATAGACAATCCCTGACCTGGTCAGGTGTGGTGACTATAGACAATCCCTGACCTGGTCAGGTGTGGTGAATATAGACAATACCTGACCTGGTCAGGTGTGGTGACTATAGACAATCCCTGACCTGGTCAGGTGTGGTGACTATAGACAATCCCTGACCTGATCAGGTGGTCAGGTGTGGTGAATATAGACAATCCCTGACCTGGTCAGGTGTGGTGAATATAGACAATCCCTGACCTGGTCAGGTGTGGTGAATATAGACAATTCCTGACCTGGTCAGGTGTGGTGAATATAGACAATCCCTGACCTGGTCAGGTGTGGTGAATATAGACAATCCCTGACCTGGTCAGGTGTGGTGAATATAGACAATCCCTGACCTGGTCAGGTGTGGTGAATATAGACAATCCCTGACCTGGTCAGGTGTGGTGAATATAGACAATCCCTGACCTGGTCAGGTGTGGTGACTATAGACAATCCCTGACCTGGTCAGGTGTGGTGACTATAGACAATCCCTGACCTGGTCAGGTGTGGTGAATATAGACAATCCTGACCTGGTCAGGTGTGGTGACTATAGACAATCCCTGACCTGATCAGGTGGTCAGGTGTGGTGAATATAGACAATCCTGACCTGGTCAGGTGTGGTGAATATAGACAATCCCTGACCTGGTCAGGTGTGGTGAATATAGACAATCCTGACCTGGTCAGGTGTGGTGAATATAGACAATACCTGACCTGGTCAGGTGTGGTGAATATAGACAATCCCTGACCTGGTCAGGTGTGGTGACTATAGACAATCCCTGACCTGATCAGGTGGTCAGGTGTGGTGAATATAGACAATCCCTGACCTGGTCAGGTGTGGTGAATATAGACAATCCCTGACCTGGTCAGGTGTGGTGAATATAGACAATCCCTGACCTGGTCAGGTGTGGTGACTATAGACAATCCCTGACCTGGTCAGGTGTGGTGAATATAGACAATCCCTGACCTGGTCAGGTGTGGTGAATATAGACAATCCCTGACCTGGTCAGGTGTGGTGACTATAGACAATCCCTGACCTGGTCAGGTGTGGTGACTATAGACAATCCCTGACCTGGTCAGGTGTGGTGACTATAGACAATCCCTGACCTGGTCAGGTGTGGTGAATATAGACAATCCCTGACCTGGTCAGGTGTGGTGAATATAGACAATCCCTGACCTGGTCAGGTGTGGTGAATATAGACAATCCCTGACCTGGTCAGGTGTGGTGAATATAGACAATCCCTGACCTGGTCAGGTGGTCAGGTGTGGTGAATATAGACAATCCCTGACCTGGTCAGGTGTGGTGAATATAGACAATCCCTGACCTGATCAGGTGTGGTGAATATAGACAATCCCTGACCTGGTCAGGTGTGGTGAATATAGACAATCCCTGACCTGGTCAGGTGTGGTGAATATAGACAATCCCTGACCTGGTCAGGTGTGGTGAATATAGACAATCCCTGACCTGGTCAGGTGTGGTGAATATAGACAATCCCTGACCTGGTCAGGTGTGGTGAATATAGACAATCCCTGACCTGGTCAGGTGTGGTGAATATAGACAATCCCTGACCTGGTCAGGTGTGGTGAATATAGACAATCCCTGACCTGGTCAGGTGTGGTGAATATAGACAATCCCTGACCTGGTCAGGTGTGGTGAATATAGACAATCCCTGACCTGGTCAGGTGTGGTGAATATAGACAATCCCTGACCTGGTCAGGTGTGGTGAATATAGACAATCCCTGACCTGGTCAGGTGTGGTGAATATAGACAATCCCTGACCTGGTCAGGTGTGGTGACTATAGAAAATCCCTGACCTGGTCAGGTGTGGTGAATATAGACAATCCCTGACCTGGTCAGGTGGTCAGGTGTGGTGAATATAGACAATCCCTGACCTGGTCAGGTGTGGTGAATATAGACAGTCCCTGACCTGGTCAGGTGTGGTGAATATAGACAATCCCTGACCTGGTCAGGTGTGGTGAATATAGAAAATCCCTGACCTGGTCAGGTGTGGTGAATATAGACAATCCCTGACCTGGTCAGGTGTGGTGAATATAGACAATCCCTGACCTGGTCAGGTGTGGTGAATATAGACTATCCCTGACCTGGTCAGGTGTGGTGAATATAGACAATCCCTGACCTGGTCAGGTGTGGTGACTATAGACAATCCCTGACCTGGTCAGGTGTGGTGAATATAGACAATCCCTGACCTGGTCAGGTGTGGTGAATATAGACAATCCTGACCTGGTCAGGTGTGGTGAATATAGACAATCCCTGACCTGGTCAGGTGTGGTGACTATAGACAATCCCTGACCTGGTCAGGTGTGGTGACTATAGACAATCCCTGACCTGGTCAGGTGTGGTGAATATAGACAATCCCTGACCTGGTCAGGTGTGGTGAATATAGACAATCCCTGACCTGGTCAGGTGTGGTGAATATAGACAATCCCTGACCTGGTCAGGTGGTCAGGTGAATATAGACAATCCCTGACCTGGTCAGGTGTGGTGAATATAGACAGTCCCTGACCTGGTCAGGTGTGGTGAATATAGACAATCCCTGACCTGGTCAGGTGTGGTGAATATAGACAATCCCTGACCTGATCAGGTGTGGTGAATATAGACAATCCCTGACCTGGTCAGGTGGTCAGGTGTGGTGAATATAGACAATCCCTGACCTGGTCAGGTGTGGTGAATATAGACAATCCCTGACCTGGTCAGGTGTGGTGAATATAGACAATCCCTGACCTGGTCAGGTGTGGTGAATATAGACAATCCCTGACCTGGTCAGGTGTGGTGAATATAGACAATCCCTGACCTGGTCAGGTGTGGTGAATATAGACAATCCCTGACCTGGTCAGGTGTGGTGACTATAGACAATCCCTGACCTGGTCAGGTGTGGTGACTATAGACAATCCCTGACCTGGTCAGGTGTGGTGAATATAGACAATCCCTGACCTGGTCAGGTGTGGTGAATATAGACAATCCCTGACCTGGTCAGGTGTGGTGAATATAGACAATCCCTGACCTGGTCAGGTGTGGTGAATATAGACAATCCCTGACCTGGTCAGGTGTGGTGAATATAGACAATCCCTGACCTGATCAGGTGTGGTGAATATAGACAATACCTGACCTGGTCAGGTGTGGTGACTATAGACAATCCCTGACCTGGTCAGGTGTGGTGAATATAGACAATCCCAGACCTGGTCAGGTGTGGTGAATATAGACAATCCCTGACCTGATCAGGTGTGGTGAATATAGACAATCCCTGACCTGGTCAGGTGTGGTGAATATAGACAATCCCAGACCTGGTCAGGTGTGGTGAATATAGACAATCCCTGACCTGGTCAGGTGTGGTGAATATAGACAATCCCTGACCTGGTCAGGTGTGGTGAATATAGACAATCCCTGACCTGGTCAGGTGTGGTGAATATAGACAATCCCTGACCTGGTCAGGTGTGGTGACTATAGACAATCCCTGACCTGGTCAGGTGTGGTGACTATAGACAATCCCTGACCTGGTCAGGTGTGGTGAATATAGACAATACCTGACCTGGTCAGGTGTGGTGACTATAGACAATCCCTGACCTGGTCAGGTGTGGTGACTATAGACAATCCCTGACCTGATCAGGTGGTCAGGTGTGGTGAATATAGACAATCCCTGACCTGGTCAGGTGTGGTGAATATAGACAATCCCTGACCTGGTCAGGTGTGGTGAATATAGACAATTCCTGACCTGGTCAGGTGTGGTGAATATAGACAATCCCTGACCTGGTCAGGTGTGGTGAATATAGACAATCCTGACCTGGTCAGGTGTGGTGAATATAGACAATCCCTGACCTGGTCAGGTGTGGTGAATATAGACAATCCCTGACCTGGTCAGGTGTGGTGAATATAGACAATCCCTGACCTGGTCAGGTG
Source organism: Oncorhynchus keta (assembly GCF_023373465.1). NCBI lineage: Eukaryota > Metazoa > Chordata > Actinopteri > Salmoniformes > Salmonidae > Oncorhynchus > Oncorhynchus keta. The sequence goes on along the minus strand of NW_026283401.1, from coordinate 35,569 downwards.
TGGTGACTATAGACAATCCCTGACCTGGTCAGGTGTGGTGACTATAGACAATCCCTGACCTGGTCAGGTGTGGTGAATATAGACAATACCTGACCTGGTCAGGTGTGGTGACTATAGACAATCCCTGACCTGATCAGGTGGTCAGGTGTGGTGAATATAGACAATCGCTGACCTGGTCAGGTGTGGTGAATATAGACAATCCCTGACCTGGTCAGGTGTGGTGAATATAGACAATTCCTGACCTGGTCAGGTGTGGTGAATATAGACAATACCTGACCTGGTCAGGTGTGGTGAATATAGACAATCCCTGACCTGGTCAGGTGTGGTGACTATAGACAATCCCTGACCTGATCAGGTGGTCAGGTGTGGTGAATATAGACAATCCCTGACCTGGTCAGGTGTGGTGAATATAGACAGTCCCTGACCTGGTCAGGTGTGGTGAATATAGACAATCCCTGACCTGGTCAGGTGTGGTGACTATAGACAATCCCTGACCTGGTCAGGTGTGGTGAATATAGACAATCCCTGACCTGGTCAGGTGTGGTGAATATAGACAATCCCTGACCTGGTCAGGTGTGGTGACTATAGACAATCCCTGACCTGGTCAGGTGTGGTGACTATAGACAATCCCTGACCTGGTCAGGTGTGGTGACTATAGACAATCCCTGACCTGGTCAGGTGTGGTGAATATAGACAATCCCTGACCTGGTCAGGTGTGGTGAATATAGACAATCCCTGACCTGGTCAGGTGTGGTGAATATAGACAATCCCTGACCTGGTCAGGTGTGGTGAATATAGACAATCCCTGACCTGGTCAGGTGGTCAGGTGTGGTGAATATAGACAATCCCTGACCTGGTCAGGTGTGGTGAATATAGACAATCCCTGACCTGGTCAGGTGTGGTGAATATAGACAATCCCTGACCTGGTCAGGTGTGGTGAATATAGACAATCCCTGACCTGGTCAGGTGTGGTGAATATAGACAATCCCTGACCTGGTCAGGTGTGGTGAATATAGACAATCCCTGACCTGGTCAGGTGTGGTGAATATAGACAATCCCTGACCTGGTCAGGTGTGGTGAATATAGACAATCCCTGACCTGGTCAGGTGTGGTGAATATAGACAATCCCTGACCTGGTCAGGTGTGGTGAATATAGACAATCCCTGACCTGGTCAGGTGTGGTGAATATAGACAATCCCTGACCTGGTCAGGTGTGGTGAATATAGACAATCCCTGACCTGGTCAGGTGTGGTGAATATAGACAATCCCTGACCTGGTCAGGTGTGGTGAATATAGACAATCCCTGACCTGGTCAGGTGTGGTGAATATAGACAATCCCTGACCTGGTCAGGTGTGGTGACTATAGACAATCCCTGACCTGGTCAGGTGTGGTGAATATAGACAATCCCTGACCTGGTGGTCAGGTGTGGTGAATATAGACAATCCCTGACCTGGTCAGGTGTGGTGAATATAGACAATCCCTGACCTGGTCAGGTGTGGTGAATATAGACAATCCCTGACCTGGTCAGGTGTGGTGAATATAGACAATCCCTGACCTGGTCAGGTGTGGTGAATATAGACAATCCCTGACCTGGTCAGGTGTGGTGAATATAGACAATCCCTGACCTGGTCAGGTGTGGTGAATATAGACAATCCCTGACCTGGTCAGGTGTGGTGAATATAGACAATCCCTGACCTGGTCAGGTGTGGTGAATATAGACAATCCCTGACCTGGTCAGGTGTGGTGAATATAGACAATCCCTGACCTGGTCAGGTGTGGTGAATATAGACAATCCCTGACCTGGTCAGGTGTGGTGAATATAGACAATCCCTGACCTGGTCAGGTGTGGTGAATATAGACAATCCCTGACCTGGTCAGGTGTGGTGAATATAGACAATCCCTGACCTGGTCAGGTGTGGTGAATATAGACAATCCCTGACCTGGTCAGGTGTGGTGAATATAGACAATCCCTGACCTGGTCAGGTGTGGTGAATATAGACAATCCCTGACCTGGTCAGGTGTGGTGAATATAGACAATCCCTGACCTGGTCAGGTGTGGTGAATATAGACAATCCCTGACCTGGTCAGGTGTGGTGAATATAGACAATCCCTGACCTGGTCAGGTGTGGTGAATATAGACAATCCCTGACCTGGTCAGGTGTGGTGAATATAGACAATCCCTGACCTGGTCAGGTGTGGTGACTATAGACAATCCCTGACCTGGTCAGGTGTGGTGACTATAGACAATCCCTGACCTGGTCAGGTGTGGTGAATATAGACAATCCCTGACCTGGTCAGGTGTGGTGACTATAGACAATCCCTGACCTGGTCAGGTGTGGTGACTATAGACAATCCCTGACCTGGTCAGGTGGTCAGGTGTGGTGAATATAGACAATCCCTGACCTGGTCAGGTGTGGTGAATATAGACAATCCCTGACCTGGTCAGGTGTGGTGAATATAGACAATCCCTGACCTGGTCAGGTGTGGTGAATATAGACAATCCCTGACCTGGTCAGGTGTGGTGAATATAGACAATCCCTGACCTGGTCAGGTGTGGTGACTATAGACAATCCCTGACCTGGTCAGGTGTGGTGACTATAGACAATCCCTGACCTGGTCAGGTGGTCAGGTGTGGTGAATATAGACAATCCCTGACCTGGTCAGGTGTGGTGAATATAGACAATCCCTGACCTGGTCAGGTGTGGTGAATATAGACAATCCCTGACCTGGTCAGGTGTGGTGACTATAGACAATCCCTGACCTGGTCAGGTGTGGTGAATATAGACAATCCCTGACCTGGTCAGGTGTGGTGAATATAGACAATCCCTGACCTGGTCAGGTGTGGTGACTATAGACAATCCCTGACCTGGTCAGGTGTGGTGACTATAGACAATCCCTGACCTGGTCAGGTGTGGTGACTATAGACAATCCCTGACCTGGTCAGGTGTGGTGAATATAGACAATCCCTGACCTGGTCAGGTGTGGTGAATATAGACAATCCCTGACCTGGTCAGGTGTGGTGAATATAGACAATCCCTGACCTGGTCAGGTGTGGTGAATATAGACAATCCCTGACCTGGTCAGGTGTGGTGACTATAGACAATCCCTGACCTGGTCAGGTGTGGTGAATATAGACAATCCCTGACCTGGTCAGGTGTGGTGAATATAGACAATCCCTGACCTGGTCAGGTGTGGTGACTATAGACAATCCCTGACCTGGTCAGGTGTGGTGAATATAGACAATCCCTGACCTGGTCAGGTGTGGTGACTATAGACAATCCCTGACCTGGTCAGGTGTGGTGAATATAGACAATCCCTGACCTGGTCAGGTGTGGTGACTATAGACAATCCCTGACCTGGTCAGGTGTGGTGAATATAGACAATCCCTGACCTGGTCAGGTGTGGTGAATATAGACAATCCCTGACCTGGTCAGGTGTGGTGAATATAGACAATCCCTGACCTGGTCAGGTGTGGTGAATATAGACAATCCCTGACCTGGTCAGGTGTGGTGAATATAGACAATCCCTGACCTGGTCAGGTGTGGTGAATATAGACAATCCCTGACCTGGTCAGGTGTGGTGAATATAGACAATCCCTGACCTGGTCAGGTGTGGTGAATATAGACAATCCCTGACCTGGTCAGGTGTGGTGACTATAGACAATCCCTGACCTGGTCAGGTGTGGTGAATATAGACAATCCCTGACCTGGTCAGGTGTGGTGAATATAGACAATCCCTGACCTGGTCAGGTGTGGTGAATATAGACAATCCCTGACCTGGTCAGGTGTGGTGAATATAGACAATCCCTGACCTGGTCAGGTGTGGTGAATATAGACAATCCCTGACCTGGTCAGGTGTGGTGAATATAGACAATCCCTGACCTGGTCAGGTGTGGTGAATATAGACAATCCCTGACCTGGTCAGGTGTGGTGACTATAGACAATCCCTGACCTGGTCAGGTGTGGTGAATATAGACAATCCCTGACCTGGTCAGGTGTGGTGAATATAGACAATCCCTGACCTGGTCAGGTGTGGTGAATATAGACAATCCCTGACCTGGTCAGGTGTGGTGAATATAGACAATCCCTGACCTGGTCAGGTGTGGTGAATATAGACAATCCCTGACCTGGTCAGGTGTGGTGAATATAGACAATCCCTGACCTGGTCAGGTGTGGTGAATATAGACAATCCCTGACCTGGTCAGGTGTGGTGAATATAGACAATCCCTGACCTGGTCAGGTGTGTGGTGAATATAGACAATCCCTGACCTGGTCAGGTGTGGTGAATATAGACAATCCCTGACCTGGTCAGGTGTGGTGACTATAGACAATCCCTGACCTGGTCAGGTGTGGTGAATATAGACAATCCCTGACCTGGTCAGGTGTGGTGAATATAGACAATCCCTGACCTGGTCAGGTGTGGTGAATATAGACAATCCCTGACCTGGTCAGGTGTGGTGAATATAGACAATCCCTGACCTGGTCAGGTGTGGTGAATATAGACAATCCCTGACCTGGTCAGGTGTGGTGAATATAGACAATCCCTGACCTGGTCAGGTGTGGTGAATATAGACAATCCCTGACCTGGTCAGGTGTGGTGAATATAGACAATCCCTGACCTGGTCAGGTGTGGTGAATATAGACAATCCCTGACCTGGTCAGGTGTGGTGACTATAGACAATCCCTGACCTGGTCAGGTGTGGTGAATATAGACAATCCCTGACCTGGTCAGGTGTGGTGAATATAGACAATCCCTGACCTGGTCAGGTGTGGTGAATCCTGACCTATAGACAATCCCTGACCTGGTCAGGTGTGGTGACTATAGACAATCCCTGACCTGGTCAGGTGTGGTGAATATAGACAATCCCTGACCTGGTCAGGTGTGGTGAATATAGACAATCCCCTGACCTGGGTCAGGTGTGGTGAATATAGACAATCCCTGACCTGGTCAGGTGTGGTGAATATAGACAATCCCTGACCTGGTCAGGTGTGGTGAATATAGACAATCCCTGACCTGGTCAGGTGGTCAGGTGTGGTGAATATAGACAATCCCTGACCTGGTCAGGTGTGGTGAATATAGACAATCCCTGACCTGGTCAGGTGGTCAGGTGTGGTGAATATAGACAATCCCTGACCTGGTCAGGTGTGGTGAATATAGACAATCCCTGACCTGGTCAGGTGTGGTGAATATAGACAATCCCTGACCTGGTCAGGTGTGGTGAATATAGACAATCCCTGACCTGGTCAGGTGTGGTGAATATAGACAATCCCTGACCTGGTCAGGTGTGGTGAATATAGACAATCCCTGACCTGGTCAGGTGTGGTGAATATAGACAATCCCTGACCTGGTCAGGTGTGGTGAATATAGACAATCCCTGACCTGGTCAGGTGTGGTGAATATAGACAATCCCTGACCTGGTCAGGTGTGGTGAATATAGACAATCCCTGACCTGGTCAGGTGTGGTGAATATAGACAATCCCTGACCTGGTCAGGTGTGGTGACTATAGACAATCCCTGACCTGGTCAGGTGTGGTGTGGTGAATATAGACAATCCCTGACCTGGTCAGGTGTGGTGAATATAGACAATCCCTGACCTGGTCAGGACAATCCCTGACCTGGTGGTGAATATAGACAATCCCTGACCTGGTCAGGTGTGGTGAATATAGACAATCCCTGACCTGGTCAGGTGTGGTGAATATAGACAATCCCTGACCTGGTCAGGTGTGGTGAATATAGACAATCCTGACCTGGTCAGGTGTGGTGAATATAGACAATCCCTGACCTGGTCAGGTGTGGTGAATATAGACAATCCCTGACCTGGTCAGGTGTGGTGAATATAGACAATCCCTGACCTGGTCAGGTGTGGTGAATATAGACAATCCCTGACCTGGTCAGGTGTGGTGAATATAGACAATCCCTGACCTGGTCAGGTGTGGTGAATATAGACAATCCCTGACCTGGTCAGGTGTGGTGAATATAGACAATCCTGACCTGGTCAGGTGTGGTGAATATAGACAATCCCTGACCTGGTCAGGTGTGGTGACTATAGACAATCCCTGACCTGGTCAGGTGTGGTGAATATAGACAATCCCTGACCTGGTCAGGTGTGGTGAATATAGACAATCCCTGACCTGGTCAGGTGTGGTGAATATAGACAATCCCTGACCTGGTCAGGTGTGGTGAATATAGACAATCCCTGACCTGGTCAGGTGTGGTGAATATAGACAATCCCTGACCTGGTCAGGTGTGGTGAATATAGACAATCCCTGACCTGGTCAGGTGTGGTGAATATAGACAATCCCTGACCTGGTCAGGTGTGGTGAATATAGACAATCCCTGACCTGGTCAGGTGTGGTGAATATAGACAATCCCTGACCTGGTCAGGTGTGGTGAATATAGACAATCCCTGACCTGGTCAGGTGTGGTGAATATAGACAATCCCTGACCTGGTCAGGTGTGGTGAATATAGACAATCCCTGACCTGGTCAGGTGTGGTGAATATAGACAATCCCTGACCTGGTCAGGTGTGGTGAATATAGACAATCCCTGACCTGGTCAGGTGTGGTGAATATAGACAATCCCTGACCTGGTCAGGTGTGGTGAATATAGACAATCCCTGACCTGGTCAGGTGTGGTGAATATAGACAATCCCTGACCTGGTCAGGTGTGGTGAATATAGACAATCCCTGACCTGGTCAGGTGTGGTGAATATAGACAATCCCTGACCTGGTCAGGTGTGGTGAATATAGACAATCCCCCTGACAGGTGGTGAATATAGACAATCCCTGACCTGGTCAGGTGTGGTGAATATAGACAATCCCTGACCTGGTCAGGTGTGGTGAATATAGACAATCCCTGACCTGGTCAGGTGTGGTGAATATAGACAATCCCTGACCTGGTCAGGTGTGGTGAATATAGACAATCCCTGACCTGGTCAGGTGTGGTGAATATAGACAATCCCTGACCTGGTCAGGTGTGGTGAATATAGACAATCCCCTGACCTGGTCAGGTGTGGTGAATATAGACAATCCCTGACCTGGTCAGGTGGTGGTGGTCAGGTGTGAATATAGACAATCCCTGACCTGGTCAGGTGTGGTGAATATAGACAATCCCTGACCTGGTCAGGTGTGGTGAATATAGACAATCCCTGACCTGGTCAGGTGTGGTGAATATAGACAATCCCTGACCTGGTCAGGTGTGGTGAATATAGACAATCCCTGACCTGGTCAGGTGTGGTGAATATAGACAATCCCTGACCTGGTCAGGTGTGGTGAATATAGACAATCCCTGACCTGGTCAGGTGTGGTGAATATAGACAATCCCTGACCTGGTCAGGTGTGGTGAATATAGACAATCCCTGACCTGGTCAGGTGTGGTGAATATAGACAATCCCTGACCTGGTCAGGTGTGGTGAATATAGACAATCCCTGACCTGGTCAGGTGTGGTGAATATAGACAATCCCTGACCTGGTCAGGTGTGGTGAATATAGACAATCCCTGACCTGGTCAGGTGTGGTGAATATAGACAATCCCTGACCTGGTCAGGTGTGGTGAATATAGACAATCCCTGACCTGGTCAGGTGTGGTGAATATAGACAATCCCTGACCTGGTCAGGTGTGGTGAATATAGACAATCCCTGACCTGGTCAGGTGTGGTGAATATAGACAATCCCTGACCTGGTCAGGTGTGGTGACCTATAGACAATCCCTGACCTGGTCAGGTGTGGTGAATATAGACAATCCCTGACCTGGTCAGGTGTGGTGAATATAGACAATCCCTGACCTGGTCAGGTGTGGTGAATATAGACAATCCCTGACCTGGTCAGGTGTGGTGAATATAGACAATCCCTGACCTGGTCAGGTGTGGTGAATATAGACAATCCCTGACCTGGTCAGGTGTGGTGAATATAGACAATCCCTGACCTGGTCAGGTGTGGTGAATATAGACAATCCTGACCTGGTCAGGTGTGGTGAATATAGACAATCCCTGACCTGGTCAGGTGTGGTGAATATAGACAATCCCTGACCTGGTCAGGTGTGGTGAATATAGACAATCCCTGACCTGGTCAGGTGTGGTGAATATAGACAATCCCTGACCTGGTCAGGTGTCCTGACCTGGTGAATATAGACAATCCCTGACCTGGTCAGGTGTGGTGAATATAGACAATCCCTGACCTGGTCAGGTGTGGTGAATATAGACAATCCCTGACCTGGTCAGGTGTGGTGAATATAGACAATCCCTGACCTGGTCAGGTGTGGTGAATATAGACAATCCCTGACCTGGTCAGGTGGTCAGGTGTGGTGAATATAGACAATCCCTGACCTGGTCAGGTGTGGTGAATATAGACAATCCCTGACCTGGTCAGGTGTGGTGAATATAGACAATCCCTGACCTGGTCAGGTGTGGTGAATATAGACAATCCCTGACCTGGTCAGGTGTGGTGAATATAGACAATCCCTGACCTGGTCAGGTGTGGTGAATATAGACAATCCCTGACCTGGTCAGGTGTGGTGAATATAGACAATCCCTGACCTGGTCAGGTGTGGTGAATATAGACAATCCCTGACCTGGTCAGGTGTGGTGACTATAGACAATCCCTGACCTGGTCAGGTGTGGTGAATATAGACAATCCCTGACCTGGTCAGGTGTGGTGAATATAGACAATCCCTGACCTGGTCAGGTGTGGTGAATATAGACAATCCCTGACCTGGTCAGGTGGGTGAATATAGACAATCCCTGACCTGGTCAGGTGTGGTGAATATAGACAATCCCTGACCTGGTCAGGTGTGGTGAATATAGACAATCCCTGACCTGGTCAGGTGTGGTGAATATAGACAATCCCTGACCTGGTCAGGTGTGGTGAATATAGACAATCCCTGACCTGGTCAGGTGTGGTGAATATAGACAATCCCTGACCTGGTCAGGTGTGGTGACTATAGACAATCCCTGACCTGGTCAGGTGTGGTGACTATAGACAATCCCTGACCTGGTCAGGTGTGGTGAATATAGACAATCCCTGACCTGGTCAGGTGTGGTGAATATAGACAATCCCTGACCTGGTCAGGTGTGGTGAATATAGACAATCCCTGACCTGGTCAGGTGTGGTGAATATAGACAATCCTGACCTGGTCAGGTGTGGTGAATATAGACAATCCCTGACCTGGTCAGGTGTGGTGAATATAGACAATCCCTGACCTGGTCAGGTGTGGTGAATATAGACAATCCCTGACCTGGTCAGGTGTGGTGACTATAGACAATCCCTGACCTGGTCAGGTGTGGTGAATATAGACAATCCCTGACCTGGTCAGGTGTGGTGACTATAGACAATCCCTGACCTGGTCAGGTGTGGTGAATATAGACAATCCCTGACCTGGTCAGGTGTGGTGAATATAGACAATCCCTGACCTGGTCAGGTGTGGTGAATATAGACAATCCCTGACCTGGTCAGGTGTGGTGAATATAGACAATCCCTGACCTGGTCAGGTGTGGTGAATATAGACAATCCCTGACCTGGTCAGGTGTGGTGAATATAGACAATCCCTGACCTGGTCAGGTGTGGTGAATATAGAAAATCCCTGACCTGGTCAGGTGTGGTGAATATAGACAATCCCTGACCTGGTCAGGTGTGGTGAATATAGACAATCCCTGACCTGGTCAGGTGTGGTGACTATAGACAATCCCTGACCTGGTCAGGTGTGGTGACTATAGACAATCCCTGACCTGGTCAGGTGTGGTGACTATAGACAATCCCTGACCTGGTCAGGTGTGGTGAATATAGACAATCCCTGACCTGGTCAGGTGTGGTGAATATAGACAATCCCTGACCTGGTCAGGTGTGGTGAATATAGACAATCCCTGACCTGGTCAGGTGTGGTGAATATAGACAATCCCTGACCTGGTCTGGTCAGTGTGGTGAATATAGACAATCCCTGACCTGGTCAGGTGTGGTGAATATAGACAATCCCTGACCTGGTCAGGTGTGGTGAATATAGACAATCCCTGACCTGGTCAGGTGTGGTGAATATAGACAATCCCTGACCTGGTCAGGTGTGGTGAATATAGACAATCCCTGACCTGGTCAGGTGTGGTGAATATAGACAATCCCTGACCTGGTCAGGTGTGGTGAATATAGACAATCCCTGACCTGGTCAGGTGTGGTGAATATAGACAATCCCTGACCTGGTCAGGTGTGGTGAATATAGACAATCCCTGACCTGGTCAGGTGTGGTGAATATAGACAATCCCTGACCTGGTCAGGTGTGGTGAATATAGACAATCCCTGACCTGGTCAGGTGTGGTGAATATAGACAATCCCTGACCTGGTCAGGTGTGGTGAATATAGACAATCCCTGACCTGGTCAGGTGTGGTGAATATAGACAATCCCTGACCTGGTCAGGTGTGGTGAATATAGACAATCCCTGACCTGGTCAGGTGTGGTGAATATAGACAATCCCTGACCTGGTCAGGTGTGGTGAATATAGACAATCCCTGACCTGGTCAGGTGTGGTGAATATAGACAATCCCTGACCTGGTCAGGTGTGGTGAATATAGACAATCCCTGACCTGGTCAGGTGTGGTGAATATAGACAATCCCTGACCTGGTCAGGTGTGGTGAATATAGACAATCCCTGACCTGGTCAGGTGTGGTGAATATAGACAATCCCTGACCTGGTCAGGTGTGGTGACTATAGACAATCCCTGACCTGGTCAGGTGTGGTGACTATAGACAATCCCTGACCTGGTCAGGTGTGGTGAATATAGACAATCCCTGACCTGGTCAGGTGTGGTGACTATAGACAATCCCTGACCTGGTCAGGTGTGGTGACTATAGACAATCCCTGACCTGGTCAGGTGTGGTGAATATAGACAATCCCTGACCTGGTCAGGTGTGGTGAATATAGACAATCCCTGACCTGGTCAGGTGTGGTGAATATAGACAATCCCTGACCTGGTCAGGTGTGGTGACTATAGACAATCCCTGACCTGGTCAGGTGTGGTGACTATAGACAATCCCTGACCTGGTCAGGTGTGGTGAATATAGACAATCCCTGACCTGGTCAGGTGTGGTGAATATAGACAATCCCTGACCTGGTCAGGTGGTCAGGTGTGGTGAATATAGACAATCCCTGACCTGGTCAGGTGTGGTGAATATAGACAATCCCTGACCTGGTCAGGTGTGGTGAATATAGACAATCCCTGACCTGGTCAGGTGTGGTGAATATAGACAATCCCTGACCTGGTCAGGTGTGGTGAATATAGACAATCCCTGACCTGGTCAGGTGTGGTGACTATAGACAATCCCTGACCTGATCAGGTGGTCAGGTGTGGTGAATATAGACAATCCCTGACCTGGTCAGGTGTGGTGAATATAGACAATCCCTGACCTGGTCAGGTGTGGTGAATATAGACAATCCCTGACCTGGTCAGGTGTGGTGAATATAGACAATCCCTGACCTGGTCAGGTGTGGTGAATATAGACAATCCCTGACCTGGTCAGGTGTGGTGAATATAGACAATCCCTGACCTGGTCAGGTGTGGTGACTATAGACAATCCCTGACCTGGTCAGGTGGTCAGGTGTGGTGAATATAGACAATCCCTGACCTGGTCAGGTGTGGTGAATATAGACAATCCCTGACCTGGTCAGGTGTGGTGAATATAGACAATCCCTGACCTGGTCAGGTGTGGTGAATATAGACAATCCCTGACCTGGTCAGGTGTGGTGAATATAGACAATCCCTGACCTGGTCAGGTGTGGTGAATATAGACAATCCCTGACCTGGTCAGGTGTGGTGACTATAGACAATCCCTGACCTGGTCAGGTGTGGTGACTATAGACAATCCCTGACCTGGTCAGGTGGTCAGTGGTGAATATAGACAATCCCTGACCTGGTCAGGTGTGGTGAATATAGACAATCCCTGACCTGGTCAGGTGTGGTGACTATAGACAATCCCTGACCTGATCAGGTGGTCAGGTGTGGTGAATATAGACAATCCCTGACCTGGTCAGGTGTGGTGAATATAGACAATCCCTGACCTGGTCAGGTGTGGTGAATATAGACAATCCCTGACCTGGTCAGGTGTGGTGACTATAGACAATCCTGACCTGGTCAGGTGTGGTGAATATAGACAATCCCTGACCTGGTCAGGTGTGGTGAATATAGACAATCCCTGACCTGGTCAGGTGTGGTGAATATAGACAATCCCTGACCTGGTCAGGTGTGGTGAATATAGACAATCCCTGACCTGGTCAGGTGTGGTGACTATAGACAATCCCTGACCTGGTCAGGTGTGGTGAATATAGACAATCCCTGACCTGGTCAGGTGTGGTGAATATAGACAATCCCTGACCTGGTCAGGTGTGGTGAATATAGACAATCCCTGACCTGGTCAGGTGTGGTGAATATAGACAATCCCTGACCTGGTCAGGTGTGGTGAATATAGACAATCCCTGACCTGGTCAGGTGTGGTGAATATAGACAATCCCTGACCTGGTCAGGTGTGGTGAATATAGACAATCCTGACCTGGTCAGGTGTGGTGACTATAGACAATCCCTGACCTGGTCAGGTGTGGTGACTATAGACAATCCCTGACCTGGTCAGGTGTGGTGAATATAGACAATACCTGACCTGGTCAGGTGTGGTGACTATAGACAATCCCTGACCTGGTCAGGTGTGGTGACTATAGACAATCCCTGACCTGATCAGGTGGTCAGGTGTGGTGAATATAGACAATCCCTGACCTGGTCAGGTGTGGTGAATATAGACAATTCCTGACCTGGTCAGGTGTGGTGAATATAGACAATTCCTGACCTGGTCAGGTGTGGTGAATATAGACAATACCTGACCTGGTCAGGTGTGGTGACTATAGACAATCCCTGACCTGATCAGGTGGTCAGGTGTGGTGAATATAGACAATCCCTGACCTGGTCAGGTGTGGTGAATATAGACAATCCCTGACCTGGTCAGGTGTGGTGAATATAGACAATCCCTGACCTGGTCAGGTGTGGTGACTATAGACAATCCCTGACCTGGTCAGGTGTGGTGAATATAGACAATCCCTGACCTGGTCAGGTGTGGTGAATATAGACAATCCCTGACCTGGTCAGGTGTGGTGACTATAGACAATCCCTGACCTGGTCAGGTGTGGTGAATATAGACAATCCCTGACCTGGTCAGGTGTGGTGACTATAGACAATCCCTGACCTGGTCAGGTGTGGTGAATATAGACAATCCCTGACCTGGTCAGGTGTGGTGAATATAGACAATCCCTGACCTGGTCAGGTGTGGTGAATATAGACAATCCCTGACCTGGTCAGGTGTGGTGAATATAGACAATCCCTGACCTGGTCAGGTGTGGTGAATATAGACAATCCCTGACCTGGTCAGGTGTGGTGAATATAGACAATCCCTGACCTGGTCAGGTGTGGTGAATATAGACAATCCCTGACCTGGTCAGGTGTGGTGAATATAGACAATCCCTGACCTGGTCAGGTGTGGTGAATATAGACAATCCCTGACCTGGTCAGGTGTGGTGAATATAGACAATCCCTGACCTGGTCAGGTGTGGTGAATATAGACAATCCCTGACCTGGTCAGGTGTGGTGAATATAGACAATCCCTGACCTGGTCAGGTGTGGTGAATATAGACAATCCCTGACCTGGTCAGGTGTGGTGAATATAGACAATCCCTGACCTGGTCAGGTGTGGTGAATATAGACAATCCCTGACCTGGTCAGGTGTGGTGAATATAGACAATCCCTGACCTGGTCAGGTGTGGTGAATATAGACAATCCCTGACCTGGTCAGGTGTGGTGAATATAGACAATCCCTGACCTGGTCAGGTGTGGTGAATATAGACAATCCCTGACCTGGTCAGGTGTGGTGACTATAGACAATCCCTGACCTGGTCAGGTGTGGTGAATATAGACAATCCCTGACCTGGTCAGGTGTGGTGAATATAGACAATCCCTGACCTGGTCAGGTGTGGTGACTATAGACAATCCCTGACCTGGTCAGGTGTGGTGACTATAGACAATCCCTGACCTGGGTCAGGTGTGGTGAATATAGACAATCCCTGACCTGGTCAGGTGTGGTGAATATAGACAATTCCTGACCTGGTCAGGTGTGGTGAATATAGACAATCCCTGACCTGGTCAGGTGTGGTGAATATAGACAATCCCTGACCTGGTCAGGTGTGGTGACTATAGACAATCCCTGACCTGGTGGTCAGGTGTGGTGAATATAGACAATCCCTGACCTGGTCAGGTGTGGTGAATATAGACAATCCCTGACCTGGTCAGGTGTGGTGAATATAGACAATCCCTGACCTGGTCAGGTGTGGTGAATATAGACAATCCCTGACCTGGTCAGGTGTGGTGAATATAGACAATCCCTGACCTGGTCAGGTGTGGTGAATATAGACAATCCCTGACCTGGTCAGGTGTGGTGACTATAGACAATCCCTGACCTGGTCAGGTGTGGTGACTATAGACAATCCCTGACCTGGTCAGGTGTGGTGAATATAGACAATCCCTGACCTGGTCAGGTGTGGTGAATATAGACAATCCCTGACCTGGTCAGGTGTGGTGAATATAGACAATCCCTGACCTGGTCAGGTGTGGTGAATATAGACAATCCCTGACCTGGTCAGGTGTGGTGAATATAGACAATCCCTGACCTGGTCAGGTGTGGTGAATATAGACAATCCCTGACCTGGTCAGGTGTGGTGAATATAGACAATCCCTGACCTGGTCAGGTGTGGTGACTATAGACAATCCCTGACCTGGTCAGGTGTGGTGACTATAGACAATCCCTGACCTGGTCAGGTGTGGTGAATATAGACAATCCCTGACCTGGTCAGGTGTGGTGAATATAGACAATCCCTGACCTGGTCAGGTGTGGTGAATATAGACAATCCCTGACCTGGTCAGGTGTGGTGAATATAGACAATCCCTGACCTGGTCAGGTGTGGTGAATATAGACAATCCCTGACCTGGTCAGGTGTGGTGAATATAGACAATCCCTGACCTGGTCAGGTGTGGTGAATATAGACAATCCCTGACCTGGTCAGGTGTGGTGAATATAGACAATCCCTGACCTGGTCAGGTGTGGTGAATATAGACAATCCCTGACCTGGTCAGGTGTGGTGAATATAGACAATCCCTGACCTGGTCAGGTGTGGTGAATATAGACAATCCCTGACCTGGTCAGGTGTGGTGAATATAGACAATCCCTGACCTGGTCAGGTGTGGTGAATATAGACAATCCCTGACCTGGTCAGGTGTGGTGAATATAGACAATCCCTGACCTGGTCAGGTGTGGTGAATATAGACAATCCCTGACCTGGTCAGGTGTGGTGAATATAGACAATCCCTGACCTGGTCAGGTGTGGTGACTATAGACAATCCCTGACCTGGTCAGGTGTGGTGAATATAGACAATCCCTGACCTGGTCAGGTGTGGTGACTATAGACAATCCCTGACCTGGTCAGGTGTGGTGAATATAGACAATCCCTGACCTGGTCAGGTGTGGTGAATATAGACAATCCTGACCTGGTCAGGTGTGGTGACTATAGACAATCCCTGACCTGGTCAGGTGTGGTGAATATAGACAATCCCTGACCTGGTCAGGTGGTCAGGTGTGGTGAATATAGACAATCCCTGACCTGGTCAGGTGTGGTGAATATAGACAATCCCTGACCTGGTCAGGTGTGGTGAATATAGACAATCCCTGACCTGGTCAGGTGTGGTGACTATAGACAATCCCTGACCTGGTCAGGTGTGGTGACTATAGACAATCCCTGACCTGGTCAGGTGTGGTGAATATAGACAATCCCTGACCTGGTCAGGTGTGGTGACTATAGACAATCCCTGACCTGGTCAGGTGGTCAGGTGTGGTGAATATAGACAATCCCTGACCTGGTCAGGTGTGGTGAATATAGACAATCCCTGACCTGGTCAGGTGTGGTGAATATAGACAATTCCTGACCTGGTCAGGTGTGGTGAATATAGACAATACCTGACCTGGTCAGGTGTGGTGGATATAGACAATCCCTGACCTGGTCAGGTGTGGTGACTATAGACAATCCCTGACCTGATCAGGTGGTCAGGTGTGGTGAATATAGACAATCCCTGACCTGGTCAGGTGTGGTGAATATAGACAATCCCTGACCTGGTCAGGTGTGGTGAATATAGACAATCCCTGACCTGGTCAGGTGTGGTGAATATAGACAATTCCTGACCTGGTCAGGTGTGGTGAATATAGACAATACCTGACCTGGTCAGGTGTGGTGAATATAGACAATCCCTGACCTGGTCAGGTGTGGTGACTATAGACAATCCCTGACCTGATCAGGTGGTCAGGTGTGGTGAATATAGACAATCCCTGACCTGGTCAGGTGTGGTGAATATAGACAATCCCTGACCTGGTCAGGTGTGGTGAATATAGACAATCCCTGACCTGGTCAGGTGTGGTGACTATAGACAATCCCTGACCTGGTCAGGTGTGGTGAATATAGACAATCCCTGACCTGGTCAGGTGTGGTGAATATAGACAATCCCTGACCTGGTCAGGTGTGGTGACTATAGACAATCCCTGACCTGGTCAGGTGTGGTGACTATAGACAATCCCTGACCTGGTCAGGTGTGGTGAATATAGACAATCCCTGACCTGGTCAGGTGTGGTGAATATAGACAATCCCTGACCTGGTCAGGTGTGGTGACTATAGACAATCCCTGACCTGATCAGGTGGTCAGGTGTGGAGAATATAGACAATCCCTGACCTGGTCAGGTGTGGTGAATATAGACAATCCCTGACCTGGTCAGGTGTGGTGAATATAGACAATCCCTGACCTGGTCAGGTGTGGTGACTATAGACAATCCCTGACCTGGTCAGGTGTGGTGAATATAGACAATCCCTGACCTGGTCAGGTGTGGTGAATATAGACAATCCCTGACCTGGTCAGGTGTGGTGACTATAGACAATCCCTGACCTGGTCAGGTGTGGTGACTATAGACAATCCCTGACCTGGTCAGGTGTGGTGACTATAGACAATCCCTGACCTGGTCAGGTGTGGTGAATATAGACAATCCCTGACCTGGTCAGGTGTGGTGAATATAGACAATCCCTGACCTGGTCAGGTGTGGTGAATATAGACAATCCCTGACCTGGTCAGGTGTGGTGAATATAGACAATCCCTGACCTGGTCAGGTGTGGTGAATATAGACAATCCCTGACCTGGTCAGGTGTGGTGAATATAGACAATCCCTGACCTGGTCAGGTGTGGTGAATATAGACAATCCCTGACCTGGTCAGGTGTGGTGACTATAGACAATCCCTGACCTGGTCAGGTGTGGTGACTATAGACAATCCCTGACCTGGTCAGGTGTGGTGAATATAGACAATCCTGACCTGGTCAGGTGTGGTGACTATAGACAATCCCTGACCTGGTCAGGTGTGGTGACTATAGACAATCCCTGACCTGATCAGGTGGTCAGGTGTGGTGAATATAGACAATCCCTGACCTGGTCAGGTGTGGTGAATATAGACAATCCCTGACCTGGTCAGGTGTGGTGAATATAGACAATCCTGACCTGGTCAGGTGTGGTGAATATAGACAATACCTGACCTGGTCAGGTGTGGTGACTATAGACAATCCCTGACCTGGTCAGGTGTGGTGAATATAGACAATCCCTGACCTGGTCAGGTGTGGTGAATATAGACAATCCCTGACCTGGTCAGGTGTGGTGAATATAGACAATCCCTGACCTGGTCAGGTGTGGTGACTATAGACAATCCCTGACCTGGTCAGGTGTGGTGAATATAGACAATCCCTGACCTGGTCAGGTGTGGTGAATATAGACAATCCCTGACCTGGTCAGGTGTGGTGACTATAGACAATCCCTGACCTGGTCAGGTGTGATGACTATAGACAATCCCTGACCTGGTCAGGTGTGGTGACTATAGACAATCCCTGACCTGGTCAGGTGTGGTGAATATAGACTATCCCTGACCTGGTCAGGTGTGGTGAATATAGACTATCCCTGACCTGGTCAGGTGTGGTGAATATAGACAATCCCTGACCTGGTCAGGTGTGGTGAATATAGACAATCCCTGACCTGGTCAGGTGTGGTGAATATAGACAATCCCTGACCTGGTCAGGTGTGGTGAATATAGACAATCCCTGACCTGGTCAGGTGTGGTGAATATAGACAATCCCTGACCTGGTCAGGTGTGGTGACTATAGACAATCCCTGACCTGGTCAGGTGTGGTGAATATAGACAATCCCTGACCTGGTCAGGTGTGGTGAATATAGACAATCCCTGACCTGGTCAGGTGTGGTGAATATAGACAATCCCTGACCTGATCAGGTGGTCAGGTGTGGTGAATATAGACAATCCCTGACCTGGTCAGGTGTGGTGAATATAGACAATTCCTGACCTGGTCAGGTGTGGTGAATATAGACAATTCCTGACCTGGTCAGGTGTGGTGAATATAGACAATACCTGACCTGGTCAGGTGTGGTGACTATAGACAATCCCTGACCTGATCAGGTGGTCAGGTGTGGTGAATATAGACAATCCCTGACCTGGTCAGGTGTGGTGAATATAGACAATCCCTGACCTGGTCAGGTGTGGTGAATATAGACAATCCCTGACCTGGTCAGGTGTGGTGACTATAGACAATCCCTGACCTGGTCAGGTGTGGTGAATATAGACAATCCCTGACCTGGTCAGGTGTGGTGAATATAGACAATCCCTGACCTGGTCAGGTGTGGTGACTATAGACAATCCCTGACCTGGTCAGGTGTGATGACTATAGACAATCCCTGACCTGGTCAGGTGTGGTGACTATAGACAATCCCTGACCTGGTCAGGTGTGGTGAATATAGACAATCCCTGACCTGGTCAGGTGTGGTGAATATAGACTATCCCTGACCTGGTCAGGTGTGAATATAGACTATCCCTGACCTGGTCAGGTGTGGTGAATATAGACAATCCCTGACCTGGTCAGGTGTGGTGAATATAGACAATCCCTGACCTGGTCAGGTGTGGTGAATATAGACAATCCCTGACCTGGTCAGGTGTGGTGAATATAGACAATCCCTGACCTGGTCAGGTGTGGTGACTATAGACAATCCCTGACCTGGTCAGGTGTGGTGACTATAGACAATCCCTGACCTGGTCAGGTGTGGTGAATATAGACAATCCCTGACCTGGTCAGGTGTGGTGAATATAGACAATCCCTGACCTGGTCAGGTGTGGTGAATATAGACAATCCCTGACCTGGTCAGGTGTGGTGAATATAGACAATCCCTGACCTGGTCAGGTGTGGTGAATATAGACAATCCCTGACCTGGTCAGGTGTGGTGAATATAGACAATCCCTGACCTGGTCAGGTGTGGTGAATATAGACAATCCCTGACCTGGTCAGGTGTGGTGAATATAGACAATCCCTGACCTGGTCAGGTGTGGTGAATATAGACAATCCCTGACCTGGTCAGGTGTGGTGAATATAGACAATCCCTGACCTGGTCAGGTGTGGTGAATATAGACAATCCCTGACCTGGTCAGGTGTGGTGAATATAGACAATCCCTGACCTGGTCAGGTGTGGTGAATATAGACAATCCCTGACCTGGTCAGGTGTGGTGAATATAGACAATCCCTGACCTGGTCAGGTGTGGTGAATATAGACAATCCCTGACCTGGTCAGGTGTGGTGAATATAGACAATCCCTGACCTGGTCAGGTGTGGTGACTATAGACAATCCCTGACCTGGTCAGGTGTGGTGACATAGACAATCCCTGACCTGGTCAGGTGTGGTGAATATAGACAATCCCTGACCTGGTCAGGTGTGGTGAATATAGACAATCCCTGACCTGGTCAGGTGTGGTGAATATAGACAATCCCTGACCTGGTCAGGTGTGGTGAATATAGACAATCCCTGACCTGGTCAGGTGTGGTGAATATAGACAATCCCTGACCTGGTCAGGTGTGGTGAATATAGACAATCCCTGACCTGGTCAGGTGTGGTGACTATAGACAATCCCTGACCTGGTCAGGTGTGGTGAATATAGACAATCCCTGACCTGGTCAGGTGTGGTGAATATAGACAATCCCTGACCTGGTCAGGTGTGGTGAATATAGACAATCCCTGACCTGGTCAGGTGTGGTGAATATAGACAATCCCTGACCTGGTCAGGTGTGGTGAATATAGACAATCCCTGACCTGGTCAGGTGTGGTGAATATAGACAATCCCTGACCTGGTCAGGTGTGGTGAATATAGACAATCCCTGACCTGGTCAGGTGTGGTGAATATAGACAATCCCTGACCTGGTCAGGTGTGGTGAATATAGACAATCCCTGACCTGGTCAGGTGTGGTGAATATAGACAATCCCTGACCTGGTCAGGTGTGGTGAATATAGACAATCCCTGACCTGGTCAGGTGTGGTGAATATAGACAATCCCTGACCTGGTCAGGTGTGGTGAATATAGACAATCCCTGACCTGGTCAGGTGTGGTGAATATAGACAATCCCTGACCTGGTCAGGTGTGGTGAATATAGACAATCCCTGACCTGGTCAGGTGTGGTGACTATAGACAATCCCTGACCTGGTCAGGTGTGGTGAATATAGACAATCCCTGACCTGGTCAGGTGTGGTGACTATAGACAATCCCTGACCTGGTCAGGTGTGGTGACTATAGACAATCCCTGACCTGGTCAGGTGTGGTGAATATAGACAATACCTGACCTGGTCAGGTGTGGTGACTATAGACAATCCCTGACCTGGTCAGGTGTGGTGACTATAGACAATCCCTGACCTGGTCAGGTGTGGTGAATATAGACAATCCCTGACCTGGTCAGGTGTGTTGACTATAGACAATCCCTGACCTGGTCAGGTGTGGTGACTATAGACAATCCCTGACCTGATCAGGTGGTCAGGTGTGGTGAATATAGACAATTCCTGACCTGGTCAGGTGTGGTGAATATAGACAATTCCTGACCTGGTCAGGTGTGGTGAATATAGACAATACCTGACCTGGTCAGGTGTGGTGAATATAGACAATCCCTGACCTGGTCAGGTGTGGTGACTATAGACAATCCCTGACCTGGTCAGGTGTGGTGACTATAGACAATCCCTGACCTGATCAGGTGGTCAGGTGTGGTGAATATAGACAATCCCTGACCTGGTCAGGTGTGGTGAATATAGACAATCCCTGACCTGGTCAGGTGTGGTGAATATAGACAATCCCTGACCTGGTCAGGTGTGGTGACTATAGACAATCCCTGACCTGGTCAGGTGTGGTGAATATAGACAATCCCTGACCTGGTCAGGTGTGGTGAATATAGACAATCCCTGACCTGGTCAGGTGTGGTGACTATAGACAATCCCTGACCTGGTCAGGTGTGGTGAATATAGACAATCCCTGACCTGGTCAGGTGTGGTGAATATAGACAATCCCTGACCTGGTCAGGTGTGGTGACTATAGACAATCCCTGACCTGGTCAGGTGTGATGACTATAGACAATCCCTGACCTGGTCAGGTGTGGTGACTATAGACAATCCCTGACCTGGTCAGGTGTGGTGAATATAGACAATCCCTGACCTGGTCAGGTGTGGTGAATATAGACTATCCCTGACCTGGTCAGGTGTGGTGAATATAGACTATCCCTGACCTGGTCAGGTGTGGTGAATATAGACAATCCCTGACCTGGTCAGGTGTGGTGAATATAGACAATCCCTGACCTGGTCAGGTGTGGTGAATATAGACAATCCCTGACCTGGTCAGGTGTGGTGAATATAGACAATCCCTGACCTGGTCAGGTGTGGTGACTATAGACAATCCCTGACCTGGTCAGGTGTGGTGACTATAGACAATCCCTGACCTGGTCAGGTGTGGTGAATATAGACAATCCCTGACCTGGTCAGGTGTGGTGAATATAGACAATCCCTGACCTGGTCAGGTGTGGTGAATATAGACAATCCCTGACCTGGTCAGGTGTGGTGAATATAGACAATCCCTGACCTGGTCAGGTGTGGTGAATATAGACAATCCCTGACCTGGTCAGGTGTGGTGAATATAGACAATCCCTGACCTGGTCAGGTGTGGTGAATATAGACAATCCCTGACCTGGTCAGGTGTGGTGAATATAGACAATCCCTGACCTGGTCAGGTGTGGTGAATATAGACAATCCCTGACCTGGTCAGGTGTGGTGAATATAGACAATACCTGACCTGGTCAGGTGTGGTGACTATAGACAATCCCTGACCTGGTCAGGTGTGGTGACTATAGACAATCCCTGACCTGGTCAGGTGTGGTGACTATAGACAATCCCTGACCTGGTCAGGTGTGGTGAATATAGACAATACCTGACCTGGTCAGGTGTGGTGACTATAGACAATCCCTGACCTGGTCAGGTGTGGTGACTATAGACAATCCCTGACCTGGTCAGGTGTGGTGAATATAGACAATCCCTGACCTGGTCAGGTGTGGTGAATATAGACAATACCTGACCTGGTCAGGTGTGGTGACTATAGACAATCCCTGACCTGGTCAGGTGTGGTGACTATAGACAATCCCTGACCTGGTCAGGTGTGGTGACTATAGACAATCCCTGACCTGGTCAGGTGTGGTGAATATAGACAATACCTGACCTGGTCAGGTGTGGTGACTATAGACAATCCCTGACCTGGTCAGGTGTGGTGACTATAGACAATCCCTGACCTGGTCAGGTGTGGTGACTATAGACAATCCCTGACCTGGTCAGGTGTGGTGACTATAGACAATCCCTGACCTGATCAGGTGGTCAGGTGTGGTGAATATAGACAATCCCTGACCTGGTCAGGTGTGGTGAATATAGACAATCCCTGACCTGGTCAGGTGTGGTGAATATAGACAATTCCTGACCTGGTCAGGTGTGGTGAATATAGACAATTCCTGACCTGGTCAGGTGTGGTGAATATAGACAATTCCTGACCTGGTCAGGTGTGGTGAATATAGACAATACCTGACCTGGTCAGGTGTGGTGAATATAGACAATCCCTGACCTGGTCAGGTGTGGTGAATATAGACAATACCTGACCTGGTCAGGTGTGGTGAATATAGACAATCCCTGACCTGGTCAGGTGTGGTGAATATAGACAATACCTGACCTGGTCAGGTGTGGTGAATATAGACAATCCCTGACCTGGTCAGGTGTGGTGAATATAGACAATTCCTGACCTGGTCAGGTGTGGTGAATATAGACAATTCCTGACCTGGTCAGGTGTGGTGAATATAGACAATACCTGACCTGGTCAGGTGTGGTGAATATAGACAATCCCTGACCTGGTCAGGTGTGGTGACTATAGACAATCCCTGACCTGGTCAGGTGTGGTGAATATAGACAATTCCTGACCTGGTCAGGTGTGGTGAATATAGACAATTCCTGACCTGGTCAGGTGTGGTGAATATAGACAATACCTGACCTGGTCAGGTGTGGTGAATATAGACAATCCCTGACCTGGTCAGGTGTGGTGACTATAGACAATCCCTGACCTGGTCAGGTGTGGTGACTATAGACAATCCCTGACCTGGTCAGGTGTGGTGAATATAGACAATCCCTGACCTGGTCAGGTGTGGTGAATATAGACAATTCCTGACCTGGTCAGGTGTGGTGAATATAGACAATTCCTGACCTGGTCAGGTGTGGTGAATATAGACAATACCTGACCTGGTCAGGTGTGGTGAATATAGACAATCCCTGACCTGGTCAGGTGTGGTGACTATAGACAATCCCTGACCTGGTCAGGTGTGGTGACTATAGACAATCCCTGACCTGGTCAGGTGGTCAGGTGTGGTGAATATAGACAATCCCTGACCTGGTCAGGTGTGGTGAATATAGACAATCCCTGACCTGATCAGGTGGTCAGGTGTGGTGAATATAGACAATCCCTGACCTGGTCAGGTGTGGTGAATATAGACAATCCCTGACCTGGTCAGGTGTGGTGACTATAGACAATCCCTGACCTGGTCAGGTGTGGTGAATATAGACAATCCCTGACCTGGTCAGGTGTGGTGACTATAGACAATCCCTGACCTGGTCAGGTGTGGTGAATATAGACAATCCCTGACCTGGTCAGGTGTGGTGAATATAGACTATCCCTGACCTGGTCAGGTGTGGTGAATATAGACTATCCCTGACCTGGTCAGGTGTGGTGAATATAGACAATCCCTGACCTGGTCAGGTGTGGTGAATATAGACAATCCCTGACCTGGTCAGGTGTGGTGACTATAGACAATCCCTGACCTGGTCAGGTGTGGTGAATATAGACAATTCCTGACCTGGTCAGGTGTGGTGAATATAGACAATACCTGACCTGGTCAGGTGTGGTGAATATAGACAATCCCTGACCTGGTCAGGTGTGGTGACTATAGACAATCCCTGACCTGGTCAGGTGTGGTGACTATAGACAATCCCTGACCTGGTCAGGTGTGGTGACTATAGACAATCCCTGACCTGGTCAGGTGTGGTGAATATAGACAATCCCTGACCTGGTCAGGTGTGGTGAATATAGACAATTCCTGACCTGGTCAGGTGTGGTGAATATAGACAATTCCTGACCTGGTCAGGTGTGGTGAATATAGACAATACCTGACCTGGTCAGGTGTGGTGAATATAGACAATCCCTGACCTGGTCAGGTGTGGTGACTATAGACAATCCCTGACCTGGTCAGGTGTGGTGACTATAGACAATCCCTGACCTGATCAGGTGGTCAGGTGTGGAGAATATAGACAATCCCTGACCTGGTCAGGTGTGGTGAATATAGACAATCCCTGACCTGGTCAGGTGGTCAGGTGTGGAGAATATAGACAATCCCTGACCTGGTCCGGTGGTCAGGTGGTGAATATAGACAATCCCTGACCTGGTCAGGTGTGGTGAATATAGACAATCCCTGACCTGGTCAGGTGTGGTGAATATAGACAATCCCTGACCTGGTCAGGTGTGGTGACTATAGACAATCCCTGACCTGGTCAGGTGTGGTGAATATAGACAATCCCTGACCTGGTCAGGTGTGGTGAATATAGACTATCCCTGACCTGGTCAGGTGTGGTGAATATAGACTATCCCTGACCTGGTCAGGTGTGGTGAATATAGACAATCCCTGACCTGGTCAGGTGTGGTGAATATAGACAATCCCTGACCTGGTCAGGTGTGGTGACTATAGACAATCCCTGACCTGGTCAGGTGTGGTGACTATAGACAATCCCTGACCTGGTCAGGTGTGGTGACTATAGACAATCCCTGACCTGGTCAGGTGTGGTGAATATAGACAATCCCTGACCTGGTCAGGTGTGGTGAATATAGACAATCCCTGACCTGGTCAGGTGTGGTGAATATAGACAATCCCTGACCTGGTCAGGTGGTCAGGTGTGGTGAATATAGACAATCCCTGACCTGGTCAGGTGGTCAGGTGTGGTGAATATAGACAATCCCTGACCTGGTCAGGTGTGGTGACTATAGACAATCCCTGACCTGGTCAGGTGTGGTGACTATAGACAATCCCTGACCTGGTCAGGTGTGGTGAATATAGACAATCCCTGACCTGGTCAGGTGTGGTGAATATAGACAATCCCTGACCTGGTCAGGTGTGGTGAATATAGACAATCCCTGACCTGATCAGGTGTGGTGACTATAGACAATCCCTGACCTGGTCAGGTGTGGTGAATATAGACAATCCCTGACCTGGTCAGGTGTGGTGAATATAGACAATCCCTGACCTGGTCAGGTGGTCAGGTGTGGTGAATATAGACAATCCCTGACCTGGTCAGGTGTGGTGAATATAGACAATCCCTGACCTGATCAGGTGTGGTGACTATAGACAATCCCTGACCTGGTCAGGTGTGGTGAATATAGACAATCCCTGACCTGGTCAGGTGTGGTGAATATAGACAATCCCTGACCTGGTCAGGTGTGGTGAATATAGACAATCCCTGACCTGGTCAGGTGTGGTGAATATAGACAATCCCTGACCTGGTCAGGTGGTCAGGTGTGGTGAATATAGACAATCCCTGACCTGGTCAGGTGTGGTGACTATAGACAATCCCTGACCTGATCAGGTGTGGTGAATATAGACAATCCCTGACCTGGGCAGTACCTGAGGCTCTCCTGTCCCAGTGTAGAAATAAGACCTGTGATTGAAGGCTCGTTGTCAAGGAGATACTCATTGTTCTCCTCCCTTGTTGCTCCTCTCACCCCACCCACCCACCCCTCTCTCTCCCTCTGCCCCCCCCCCCCCAGTTCTCCCCCAGCGGTAGCAGCAGTCCAGACCCATCAGAACCAGTCCACCCAGAATCAGACCCAGTGGTGTCCAGTCTGCAGTGTCCACTACTCCTCTCCTCCGGAGACACACCTCTCCTCCACCCTCCACCTATTCTCTCTCTCCCGCCCTGCCCCCCCTCCCCACTACTGCCTCCCCCCCTCCACCCCCGCCTACCAGATGATGCTGCGCTCCGGGTGGACCCCTGGAGGTGGGCTGGGGCCCGAAGGGGAGGGTCACAAACAGCCGGTCCGGACCGTCCTGAAGAGGGACAGTAGAGGCCTGGGGTACGGACCCACACCCCGGCCCAAGGTCACACACTTCCAACCCAAAGACCCGCAGGCAGTCAGACGGACGGGGAAGGAGGGTCGGGGTGAGAGGGGGAGGAGGGGGATGAAGGAGGAGAGCAGGAGGGAGGAGAAGGACAGGAACTGGGAGAGGGACTTCCGCTCTTCCTTTAACACCTTTGACCCCTGACCTCTAAATGCTGACCCAGGGACACCTGTTGTAGTCAGTTTCTCTCTAGTGTACACTCTATGTGCTCGCTCTCTCTCTCTCGCTCTCAAATGGTCTGAATACTTATGTAAATAAGGTATTTCAATTTTTTTATTTGTAATAAATTTGCAAGCATTTCTAAAAACCTGTTTTTGCGTTTTCATTATGGGGTATTTGCTTCGCTCTCCCTGCTGTTCTACAGGGCCATTTATGGCTTGATGATGACCTGTTACTCTACCTGCTGTTCTACAGGGCCATTTATGGCTTGATGATGAACTGTTACGCTACCTGCTGTTCTACAGGGCCATTTATGGCTTGATGATGATGAAGAGTTACTCTACTAAGGACTTACACTGGGGCTTGATGATGAACTGTTACTCTACCTGCTGTTCTACAGGGCCATTTATGGCTTGATGATGAACTGTTACTCTACCTGCTGTTCTACAGGGCCATTTATGGCTTGATGATGATGAAGAGTTACTCTACTAAGGAGTTACACTGGGGCTTGATGATGAACTGTTACTCTACCTGCTGTTCTACAGGGCCATTTATGGCTTGATGATGACCTGTTACTCTACCTGCTGTTCTACAGGGCCATTTATGGCTTGATGATGAACTGTTACGCTACCTGCTGTTCTACAGGGCCATTTATGGCTTGATGATGATGAAGAGTTACTCTACTAAGGAGTTACACTGGGGCTTGATGATGAACTGTTACTCTACCTGCTGTTCTACAGGGCCATTTATGGCTTGATGATGAACTGTTACTCTACCTGCTGTTCTACAGGGCCATTTATGGCTTGATGATGATGATGAAGAGTTACTCTACTAAGGAGTTACACTGGGGCTTGATGATGAACTGTTACTCTACCTGCTGTTTTACAGGGCCATTTATGGCTTGATGATGACCTGTTACTCTACCTGCTGTTCTACAGGGCCATTTATGGCTTGATGATGAACTGTTACGCTACCTGCTGTTCTACAGGGCCATTTATGGCTTGATGATGATGAAGAGTTACTCTACTAAGGAGTTACACTGGGGCTTGATGATGAACTGTTACTCTACCTGCTGTTCTTGATGATGAACTGGCCATTTATGGCTTGATGATGATGATGAAGAGTTACTCTACTAAGGAGTTACACTGGGGCTTGATGATGAACTGTTACTCTACCTGCTGTTTTACAGGGCCATTTATGGCTTGATGATGACCTGTTACTCTACCTGCTGTTCTACAGGGCCATTTATGGCTTGATGATGAACTGTTACTCTACCTGCTGTTCTACAGGGCCATTTATGGCTTGATGATGATGAAGAGTTACTCTACTGAGGAGTTACACTGGGGCTTGATGATGATGAAGAGTTACTCTACTGAAGAGTTACACTGGGGTTTGATGATGATGAAGAGTTACTCTACTGAGGAGTTGCACTGGGGCTTGATGATGATGAAGAGTTACTCTACTGAGGAGTTACACTGGGGCTTGGTGATGATGAAGAGTTACTCTAATGAGCCTTACACCGAGGCCTGTACTCTGGAGCAGGATCGATTTGGAGGTGGAGGGTCCGTCATGGTCTGGGGCGGTTTGTCACAGCATTATCAGACTGAGCTTGTTGTCATTGCAGACAATCTCAATGCTGTGCGTTACAAGGAAGACATCCTCCTCCCTCATGTGGTACTCTTCCTGCAGGCTCCTCCTGACATGACCCTCCAGCATGACAATGCCACCAGCCATACTGCTCGTTCTGTGCATGATTTCCTGCAAGACAGGAATGTCAGTGTTCTGCCATGGTCAACGAAGAGCCCGGATCTCAATCCCATTGAGCACGTCTGGGACCTGTGAGATCGGAGGGTGAGGGCGAGGGCCATTCCCCCCAGAAATGTCTGAGAACTTGCAGGTGCCTTGGTGGAAGAATGGGGTAACATCTCACAGCAAATCTGGTGCAGTCCATGAGCAGGAGATGCACTGCGTTCCTAAATGCAGCTCTTGGCCACAGCAGATACTGACTGTTACTTTTGATTTTGACCCCCTCTTTGTTCAAGGACACATTATTCCATTTCTGTTAGTCACATGTCTGTGGAACTTGTTCAGTTTATGTCTCAGTTGTTGAATCTTATGTTCATACAAATATTTACACATGTTACGTTTGCTGAAAATAAACCCAGTTGACAGTGAGAGGACGTGTCTTTATGTATTGATATATTGATTGATTGATGTTATTTATCAAGACACATTCACAATTTCATTCAACTAGGCTCCCGAGTGGCACTGTGTTTCAGTGCTAGAGGCGTCACTACAGACCCTGGTTCAATTCCAGGCTGTATCACAGCATTGTCCAGTTTTGGTCAGGTTAGGCCATCATGGATGTAAAATACACAGTCTTGATAACTCGCCTGGTCCCATTCCAAACTACTGATCCACTCTCCACACTTTCCAGTTCTCTTGTACTTTCCGCGTTCATAAGCACAGTATAGAGAGAATCTCTGGTCACCAAGTTCAGCCCCTTCACACAGAGCGAAGGTTACCTTCATATATCCTGATAGAAAACAAACAGTGGAAGATAGCAGCGACAAAACAAGTAATCAGAAAACATTTCTCAATCTGGCCCGCAACCAATTCCATATGTGAAGCGCGTGTCCTCCGATTTCTGGAAATATTAACCCTTCCCTTC
This sequence comes from Oncorhynchus keta, assembly GCF_023373465.1. Lineage (NCBI taxonomy): Eukaryota > Metazoa > Chordata > Actinopteri > Salmoniformes > Salmonidae > Oncorhynchus > Oncorhynchus keta. Next base: position 6,096 of record NW_026283401.1, on the reverse strand, counting down.
CAAGGGCTTTAACTCTGTTAAGTGTTTTACATTTTAGGAAATAAATGTAAAAAATACATATCATTTTTTTTTAAATCTGAAGATAATATTTTAACTTGGAAATAGTTGGAATTGTAGGCTCACAGCTTAGATCTTAGATAACTTCCCCTTTTCACCTAATTTACTATGTTTATACACAGAACCAGTCAAAAGTTTGGACACACCTACTCATTCAAGGGGTTTGTCCTTATTTTTAACTATTTTCTAGATTGTAAAATAATAGTGAAGACGTCACAACTCTGAAATTACACACATGGAATCATGTAGTAACCAAAGAAAGTGTTGAACAAATCCAAGTATATTTGAGATTCTTCAAAGTTGCCACTTCCTTGCCTTGACAGCTTTACTCACTCGTTGGCATTCTCTCAACCAGCTTCATGAGGTAGAAACCTGGAATGCATTTAAATGAACAGGTGTGCCTTGTTAAAAGTTAATTTGTGGAATTTATTTCCTGCGTTTGAGCCAATCAGTTGTGTTGTGACATGGTATGGGTTGTATACAGAAGATAGTCCTATTTGGCAAGAACAGCTCAAATGAGCAAGGTGAAATGCCAGTCCGTCATTACTTTAAGACTTGAAGGTCAGTTAATGTGGAACATTTCAAGAACTTTCAAAGTTTTTTCAAGTGCAGTCGCAAAAAAACCTTCAAGCCCTATGATGAAACTGGCTCTCAAGAGGACTACTGCCACAGGAAAGGAAGACCCAGAGTTACCTCTGCTGCAGAGAAATTGCACTAAATCAAATCTAATTTAATTTGTGTTGTACTGGGCTGTATTCACTACCCTCTGTTGCCATACCAGGCAGTGATGCAACCAGTCAGGATGCTCTCGATGCTGCAGCTGTCAAACCTGTTGAGGATCTTAGGACTTAGGACTTAGGACTTAGGATGCCAAATCTTTTCAGTCTCCTGAGGAGGAATGAGTTGATTTCCCACAGTTAAAGTCCCGAGATAAGAGCTATGATGATGCTAGTATTTGTGTAAACTCTTTAGAATTGTAATCTGTGGGAAATTCCCTTCACAATTCCATAAGTTTCTTTAAAATATATATATATATTTAACCAGGCAAGTCAGTAAAGAACACATTTTTATTTACAATGACGGCCTACCCCGGCCAAACCCAGACGATGCTGGGCCAATTGTGCACCACTCTATGGGACTCCCAAACACGACCGGATGTGATACAGCCTGCATTTGAAACCAGGGACTGTAGTGACGCCTCTTGCACTGAGATGCAGTGCCTTAGACCGCTGCATCACTCTGGTGCCTTGTACATTGCAATATGAATGTTCAATTGGCACCATAGGCTGAGTTGTAAGATGATTTCCCATAGTTAAGGCCCTGATACGATGCTAATACTTAAACTCTTTAGAATTGAATTTTTCACGTTATAAAAACAATAAAAAGTCATATGAGTTTTAGGCAGTTATTTTAAGCAGAATACAGAATACAAAAACACAATTGGGCAATTTTCCACGGTAACAGTGCGGGAATTGGTCAAAAGCTGCTTTTGATTGGACCCTTTTATGCACTAAAAGTGCGGGGATTGGTCAAAATTGTGAGCTCTCGCATAATATGCGCTGATTGGTTGATTTTGCATTGAATTGTGCGATCTCGGAAACCTGGAGGGACTGATTATATATCGTCCAATTGTGGCATGATTCCACAATTTATATCCGTTTGCATCCGTTTCAATGGGCAACTTTTATTTTGAAAACCGAACAGCCGATTCTACCATTGTTGTAAAATGTTGTTCAACACACACACAATAAGGAGGTTAGAGGGAGACTGTGTGACAGGTGACCTTTGCTCTGTGTGACAGGTGAACTTTGCTCTGTGTGGAGGAGATTAGAGGGAGACTGTGTGACAGGTGCACTTTGCTCTGTGTGAAGGAGATTAGAGGGAGACTGTGTGACAGGTGCACTTTGCTCTGTGTGGAGGAGATTAGAGGGAGACTGTGTGACAGGTGAACTTTGCTCTGTGTGAAGGAGATTAGAGGGAGACTGTGTGACAGGTGAACTTTGCTCTGTGTGGAGGAGATTAGAGGGAGACTGTGTGACAGGTGCACTTTGCTCTGTGTGGAGGAGATTAGAGGGAGACTGTGTGACAGGTGCACTTTGCTCTGTGTGAAGGAGATTAGAGGGAGACTGTGTGACAGGTGCACTTTGCTCTGTGTGGAGGAGATTAGAGGGAGACTGTGTGACAGGTGCACTTTGCTCTGTGTGGAGGAGATTAGAGGGAGACTGTGTGACAGGTGAACTTTGCTCTGTGTGGAGGAGATTAGAGGGAGACTGTGTGACAGGTGCACTTTGCTCTGTGTGGAGGAGATTAGAGGGAGACTGTGTGACAGGTGCACTTTGCTCTGTGTGGAGGAGATTAGAGGGAGACTGTGTGACAGGTGCACTTTGCTCTGTCTTCTGTGAGGAGATTAGAAGACTGTGTGACAGGTGACTTTGCTCTGTGTGGAGGAGATTAGAGGGAGACTGTGTGTGACAGGAACTTTGCTCTGGAGGAGATAAACAGGTGCACTTTGCTCTGTGTGAAGGAGGTAAACTTTGCTCTGTGTGGAGGAGATTAGAGGGAGACTGTGTGAGAGGTGAACTTTGCTCTGTGTGAAGGAGGTAAACTTTGCTCTGTGTGGAGGAGATTAGAGGGAGACTGTGTGAGAGGTGAAAAGCGAAGCAGGGAGGGATGGTGAATGATTGACAGAGAGAGCAGAGGGGCAGATTCATTACGGAAACAGTTTAACGTTTAAGAACTAATTGGAAGAACACAGAGCACAATGAGAGTTTCTACTGGGATAAACTCAAAAAAATATATTAAACGAGACGGCAAAAAAAGTATGACGTAAGATGTGATCCTGGTTTTCCAACTGATTAAAAGCTGCAATATTATCTTCTGATTCAAAATGTTTTTTCTGATTCCTTTCTTTCCTCAAAAGGTACTGAACAGACTCTGCCCTTGGAAGGGAGAGGAGGGCTAGTACTCGGTTCCAGGAACTGTTCCAGGAAACTTTGCTCTGTTTGTGATGGAATGTGAACTTGCTCTGTGTGAAGGAAGTGCAACTTTGCTCTGTGTGAAGGTGAAAACTTTGCTCTGTGTGAGAAACTTTGCTCTTGTGAAGGAGGTGAACTTTGCTCTGTGTGAAAGGTCAACTTTGCTCTGTGTGAAGGAGGTGAACTTTGCTCTGTGTGAAGGAGTAACTTTGCTCTGTGTGAAGGTGAACTTCGCTCTGTGTGAAGGTGAACTTTGCTCTGTGTGAGAGGTGAACTTTGCTCTGTGTGAGAGGTGAACTTTGCTCTGTGTGAGAGGTGAACTTTGTGAAAGTCAACTTTGCTCTGTGTGAAGGAGGTGAACTTTGCTCTGTGTGAAGGAGGTGAACTTTGCTCTGTGTGAAGGAGCTCTGTGAAGGAGGTGAACTTTGCTCTGTGTGAAGGAGGTGAACTTTGCTCTGTGTGAAGGAGGTGAACTTTGCTCTGTGTGAAGGAGGTGAACTTTGCTCTGTGTGAAGGAGGTGAACTTTGCTCTGTGTGAAGGAGGTGAACTTTGCTCTGTGTGAAGGAGGTGAACTTTGCTCTGTGTGAAGGAGGTGAACTTTGCTCTGTGTGAAGGAGGTCAACTTTGCTCTGTGTGAAGGAGGTGAACTTTGCTCTGTGTGAAGGAGGTGAACTTTGCTCTGTGTGAAGGAGGTGAACTTTGCTCTGTGTGAAGGAGGTGAACTTTGCTCTGTGTGAAGGAGGTGAACTTTGCTCTGTGTGAAGGAGGTGAACTTTGCTCTATGTGAAGGAGGTGAACTTTGCGACCAGAGATTCTCTGCACTGTGTTTATAAATGCAGAAAGTACAAGAGCTGGAAAATGTGGACAGGGGATTCATATTTTGTCATGGGACCTGGGTTGTGTATTTACATCCAACGGCCACACGGGGGCGGTATTCGGATCTGAAAAGAAACGTGTGTGGATGACCAAGTCGTAACACTACAATTAGGCCTAGCTGAATGAAATTATAAATACAGTATGTCTTGATAACTAACACAAATCAATCTATATAGATTGTTCTCATGTATATTTGTGTGTGTTTGTGTCTTAAGTTTTGTCTTATGAATGTTAATAAATTCACAGACGACCTTGTTCATTAGTGTGATGATTTTATTGGTTTGTGATGATTAAAGTTAAAACCAAGCAGCTGCAGGGATCATCTCAACAGACAGTAAAGATTCTATTTTGGAATGACTGGACAGCAGAACACCCAGAGGAACAGAATGAGAGTACAGTTCTAGAGAACACCAGCTAGAGTTCTACATTCTAGGAGGATTCCAGACACCAGCCAGTAGTGTGCAGGATCCAGACATGACATCATGCCATGGATTTAATACCCCCTGGTGTCTAACTTTAACAAGACATGTACCTCTAATGCATCCATAGTATTACTATCTCTCTTTTATCTGGTGGAAATGGGTTTCTGAGTCCTACTCAAACCAAGCATGAGACTGAGACCAGGATTCAATCCCAGCGCTTTGTCAGCTATGTGCCATTTTAAAGGTCATTTCTGATTGAACTGACTTATCATACAGTCATTATGAATGCAGTCCTTATTATCATATTATATTAAGTAGCCTATTGAATCCCACAGGATAAGGACTGAATATTCAGTAGCCTATAGCAGGGTCAGGATAAGGACTGAATATTCAGTAGCCTATAGCAGGACTGAATATTCAGTAGCCTATAAGGACTGAATATTCAGTAGCCTATAGCAGGGTTAGGATAAGGACTGAATATTCAGTAGCCTATTCAGTAGCCTATAGCAGGGTTAGGATAAGGACTGAATATTCAGTAGCCTATAGCAGGGTCAGGATAAGGACTGAATATTCAGTAGCCTATAGCAGGGTTAGTAAGGACTGAGGCCTATAGCAGGGTCAAGGACTGAATATTCAGTAGCCTATAGGGTTAGGATAAGGACTGAATATTCAGTGGGGGTCAGGATAAGGACTGAATATTCAGTAGCCTATAGCAGGGTTAGGATAAGGACTGAATATTCAGTAGCCTATAGCAGGGTCAATATTCAGGATAAGGACTGAATATTCAGTAGCCTATAGCAGCCTGAATATTCAGTAGCCTATAGCAGGGTCAGGATAAGGACTGAATATTCAGTAGCCTATAGCAGGGTCAGGATAAGGACTGAATATTCAGTAGCCTATAGAGGGTAGATAGATAGAAAATTTGGCAGGATAAGGACTGAATATTCAGTAGCCTATAGCACAGGATAAGGACTGGCCTCACAAGGACTGAATATTCAGTAGCAGACCACATTTACCAGTAGCCTAGCAGGGTCAGGATCATTAGGGGGTGAATATTCAGGCCTATAGCAGGGTCAGCGGAGAAGTATTTCTGTATTCAGTAGCCTATAGCAGGGTCAGGATAAGCCAGTAGCCTTTTGTATTCAGTAGCCTATAGCAGGGTCAGGATAAGGACTGAATATTCAGTAGAGATAGAGAGAAAATTTGGCAGCAGGGCCTCACAACGGCAGACCACATTTACCACACCAGCTCAGGATCATTAGCGGGGTGCTACTGTCTGTATTTTTGTGTGTGGGGAGAGAGAGAGAGAGAGAGGGGGTACTACAGGTCATGTTGTTGTTGGACTTGTCAGAGTGGTGGCGGTGGTATTGCTAAGGGTGTTGCTACGGGATTCCAGCCTCAGTTTGATTGGTTGTTTGGGCATCAGCAAACCCTGCTTGTCCATCTCCAATGGGATCTATAGAGAAAAACAGAACAGAACATAACCCTGGTTGTACAACGCCAACAGGATCTATAGAGAATAAGAGACCATGTAAAACCAGGTGGTGACCATGTTAAACAGGTGCTGACCATGTTAAAACAGGTGGTGACCATGCTAAAACAGGTGGTGTCCATGTTAAAACAGGTGGTGACCATGCTAAAACAGGTGGTGACCATGTTAAAACAGGTGGTAACCATGTAAAAACAGGTGGTGGCCATGTTAAAACAGGTGGTGACCATGTTAAAACAGGTGGTGACCATGTTAAACCCATGTTAAACAGGTGGT
>NW_026283400.1:0-834 GCF_023373465.1 Oncorhynchus keta | reverse complement strand
GTATAGCAGGGTGTCACAGGACTGTAGGGAACAGTTCAACTCTGTATAGCAGGGTGTCACAGGACTGTAGGGAACAGTTCACCTCTGTATAGCAGGGTGTCACAGGACTGTAGGGAACAGTTCACCTCTGGACTGTAGGGAACAGTTCAGGGTGTCACAGGACTGTAGGGAACAGTTCAACTCTGTATAGCAGGGTGTCACAGGACTGTAGGGAACAGTTCAACTCTGTATAGCAGGGTGTCACAGGACTGTAGGGAACAGTTCACCTCTGTATAGCAGGGTGTCACAGGACTGTAGGGAACAGTTCACCTCTGTATAGCAGGGTGTCACAGGACTGTAGGGAACAGTTCAACTCTGTATAGCAGGGTGTCACAGGACTGTAGGGAACAGTTCACCTCTGTATAGCAGGGTGTCACAGGACTGTAGGGAACAGTTCACCTCTGTATAGCAGGGTGTCACAGGACTGTAGGGAACAGTTCACCTCTGTATAGCAGGGTGTCACAGGACTGTAGGGAACAGTTCACCTCTGTATAGCAGGGTGTCACAGGACTGTAGGGAACAGTTCACCTCTGTATAGCAGGGTGTCACAGGACTGTAGGGAACAGTTCACCTCTGTATAGCAGGGTGTCACAGGACTGTAGAGAACAGTTCACCTCTGTATAGCAGGGTGTCACAGGACTGTAGGGAACAGTTCACCTCTGTATAGCAGGGTGTCACAGGACTGTAGGGAACAGTTCACCTCTGTATAGCAGGGTGTCACAGGACTGTAGGGAACAGTTCACCTCTGTATAGCAGGGTGTCACAGGACTGTAGGGAACAGTTCACCTCTGTATA
>NW_026283399.1:0-15000 GCF_023373465.1 Oncorhynchus keta | reverse complement strand
TAGATCAACACCATTTAATATCTACAACAACACCTTGTTCAGGAGACGCCAGGGGCCTGTTGCACAAAAGTAGAATTAAGACATCCGGGATAAATGACTCAGCTGAGCTCAATGAAGCCAAAACATCCAGGCTTAATTGGTTGCACAAAGACCAAGCCAGGATGAGCAGACACGGATTCATTAAAACCAGGTGAAACCAATCCTGGATAGGTGCGCGCTCACGGCTCACTCAACAGACCCCGCCACAGATCACAGATTAACTGATTTACCATGGCACCAGAGCCGCGTACTTTTCCCCGTCGGAAGCACAAATCCTCATGGAGGCATACGAGGAGGTAAAAGATATAATTAAGAAGAAAGGCAACACCGCCACAGTGATAAAGCAAAGAGAAAAAGCGTGGCAAAGTATTGCAGACCGCCTGAATGCGTAAGTAGTGCACAATTACACACTCACCGCTCCGCTGAAACATCACAATACAATTCAAATATTTAATTCACATCTCCAAAAACGCAGTTGTACTGTAATTATGAAACGGTTAAATGTTTAATTGAAATGCACTGCAGATATGAGTGAAATTGTAAAGTAAGTCCATCACACTGTATAAAGTTATGATAAATTATTATTAAAGCCTTACATTATTATTTAACGTTACTACGCTCAGTACGGTTTAATCTAGCCGTTGTATCTGCTTATGTTGTCCACCGTTTTTGTGTTTTCTCCTGCTTTCATTAATGTAAAGCTGCTTTGACAGAATGAAACAATTGTGAAAAGTGCTATATAAATAAAATTTAATTTAATAAATAGATGAGCTATAATAATAATCACTTTAATTTATATAGCGCCTTTCAAAGGACCCAAGGTCGGTTGCTCACTGCACTGCAAAAATGTCTTTCTTACTTAGTATTTTTGTCTTGTTTTCAGTAAAAAAATATCTAAAAAACATCTTGAATATTTTCTTGAGCAAAATTACCTAGAAAATAAGCAAAAAATCTGCCAGTGAAACGAGAACTTTTCTAAAATTAAGTGTTTATGGAAAAAGTAAACTTATTTCAAGAGAATTTTTATTATATTGACAGATTTTTTATTTGCTTGTTTTAAGCACACATTTACTTAAAGTTTATATTTTTTTTGTCTAAACTATACTTATTTTGCTAGGTCATTTAGCAAATCAAGAAAATACATCTTTATTTAAGTTTTTTTTTTTTTAAATATTTTTACTGAAAACAAGACAAAAATACCAAGTAATTTTTTGCAGTGTGACTCCATTAAATGTGTGTGTGTGTGTGTGTGTGTAGATTAAACATGAACGGGCCAAAACGGACATGGCAGCAGGTCAAAATCAAATACAAGAACATTCTGCAGAATGGTATGGTCCCTGACTAATATTTAACAAAGCACAAGCATATATTGTACCCAGAAGGTGCCTGCTCACACATTGTCTGTACTGTTTTAGCAGTGAAAAAGAATACGGGTGGACAAGGCACGGGTGGTGGGTCACCAAAGGCTGACCTTACCCCAGCAGAGGACATGGCCTTGGAGCTAAATAAAGGCAGGCCTGTCTTAGAGGGGATCCCTGGGGGAAAGAGACGAGCATAGGTTCCTCCCAAGATGCCACCCGCTTCATTCAAGGTATGTCCTTCCATCTCTACATGGGATACAACCACATTCATATTGAATCAATTTGGACTGTCTGACTTTGGTTTACCTATTGCCTTGCAGTGTCTGGCAGCACTGTGTTCCTGTTAGAGCCACTGTAGCACAAGCACCAGACGATGCTGATCCAGTGAGTACTCCATCAAAGGCATACTGTAGGCCTGGCATGTCTTGTCTACTAGCTTCAATATGAATCCGATTAAATGTGATAGGGTGAAGGCCCCAGTGCAGCAGCAACAGCACATGATGGAGACGATGATGATGAGGAGGAGACCATCTCTGATTCCAGAAGGCATGAGGTATCATGGTAAGACTGTGAAAGTACTATTTACTCTACAATGGTGAGGAGTCCTCATCAAAATCAAAAATCTAATTTCTTTTACAGGACCCAGATGCTATACAGTGGGAAAACCAGCCTGGCAACATAGTGCGTATTAATAAAAGGACACCACATCCTGCCAAATTCCAGCTGCGCTAATTGTATTGTGTTCACAGAGCTCACAAGCTATCAGAAAGTTGTATGGCAACCACCTCCGGCGCCAAATAGAACTGGCAGACATAGACATTCAGTACAAGAAGAAAAGATGGAAAATCTTGCACTGAGTCCGAAATAAAAGAGGACAATTAGGAAACTGGACCTTTGAAATAAAAAACTTGAGAGGGAGGTGAGATATGCCTTCAATGTACACTGTATGCTAACTGTAACACAAATGTATTAATCATTATTTGTATTTCCTCCCCCAGCTCCAAGAAGATGACACAGCTCAAAATAAAAATGAGGTATATTCTCGTAAAGTCAAGTGAGCCATGACATATGAGCTCTTATTGTGAGCACACAGGACGGTGGCATCTTTCTAAGGTTTTTTATTTTCCCAGCAATCAGTACAACCATGTCATCGTTATAAGGCATCGCCCTCTTTTGCCCACCCCCAGCACCAGGTGTGGCCACTAGCTTATATGAAGGCCCAAAATTGTGTGTTCCTTTCTGCTCTGACAATGGCATGCCCATTCGTGCGAGATGTGGTGGATGAAGAAGCACTTGTGCTGAGGAGAGCCTTCAGGCGAGAAAGGGTCTTCAGGGACCGGTTGGACCCACTGGCCTTCCCTGACGACCATCTATATGAAAGATACAGGTTTTCTGCAGATGGCATCAGGTATCTATGCAGACTACTGGGTCCCAGGATTAAGCACCACACTGCACGGAGCCATGCACTGAGTGTGGAGCAAATGGTTTGTGTGGCCTTGCGCTTTTTGCTAGTGGAGCCTTCCTGTACTCAGTGGGGGATGCAGAACAGCTGAACAAGGCCACAATTTGCCGCACAATAAGGAGTGTGTGTCTGGCTATCAAAGCATTAGCAGATGTCTTCATCTCCTTCCCTGGCCACAGAAGACTCTGTGACATCAAAGAGGAGTTCTATAGGATTGCAGGTAAGAGGATCTACAAATTACAGGACAACTGTTAACACATAGTAGGATACTCATTACTTTGTGTGACAGGTTTCCCCCAATGTCATTGGTGCAGTGGACTGCACACACATAAGGATAAAAGCCCCCTCAGGTGCCCATGAGGCCGATTTTGTGAATAGGAAATCCTTTCACAGCATTAATGTTCAGGTGAACATAACTTTTTGATATTGTCCATTGACGAACACTCTGCATTGCCAGTGATGTGCATTGATTGGTGTAATATTCCTCATCTTATGATTTCAGATGGTCTGCAATGCTGACTGTGTGATCAGCAATGTTGTGGCAAAATGGCCTGGCTCAGTCCATGACTCCAGAATCTTTCGGGCCTCTGAAATCTATCAGTGCCTATCACAAGGTAAGCCACACAACCCCTATTTATAACCATCATGGCTGTGTCAAGAATATCACTGTGTTTATGAGGTATTAATGATGAGATTTTGTGTTGACAGGTGAATTCTCTGGTGTGTTGCTGGGAGACAGGGGTATGGCTGCCAGCCTTTCTCCTGACACCTTTCACAGACCCCCAGGAAGCACAGCAGGCCTACAACCATGCCCATGCCAGGACCAGGGCCAGAGTTGAAATGACCTTTGGCCTCCTGAAGGCACGCTTTCACTGCCTTCACAAATTAAGGGTCAGCCCTGTTAGGGCATGTGATATTACTGTGGCTTGTGCTGTCCTCCACAATGTGGCCTGCCTGAGGAAGGAGAGGGCCCCAGAGTGCCACCAGCCATGGACTGGGACAATCCGGCAATCTTCCCTGATGACGACAGTGGTCGGCTGCTGAGGACCAATATGTGTTGAATTATTTTAGTTAGTATGTGTGCTTTCAATTTTGGTTAAATATGTCCTGCGGTGGCAGAGGAATTTGGGTTTTTTTGGGTTCGTTTTTACGAATTTGGCCTCTTATGATGTTTGTGCGGTATACTGTGTGTAATACAAGGCTGCAGGGAGGCTACTGCATCCATTCATTTGTCTGTTCAGTTGATGTGTATGGATTTGTCCTGCATTTATTTTAGTGTGCAGACATGCAGGGTGTGTTATATACAGACCTTTGAATGTGTATGTATCATTTTGTATAATATGCTTGGATTCTGTGCTTTCCATCTTGTAGAGTCACTGTGACTTCAGTTTCGAAAGGAGCTAATGGTTTACCTGCTTTGTTTTGTCCTTATTCAATAAAGGAACATAATGTTACACATTGTGTTTTTATATTCATATGGAATGTGTATTTGTTTATATGACAGAGTACTAGGGCCACACTGAAGAAAAAGGATAAAGTCATACATTTATGAGGCTGGTTCTTTCTGCAGAAAAGCTACATATTGTTTTTACAGTTTTGATACTTATGACAATGTGATACCAAATATTCTGGCACATCAGCATGTCTTTGTTTATGAAACCATACTGAAGTACAATTTCACGAAATGCCCCGCATCTGTCATTTTAACAACTGTCCTCCTTTAAAACAACTGGTTACAATATTATGACTTGTCTTTTTTTTTTTTCCCCCTCTGTGGCCCTAATATTCTATCATTTTATATATAGTCTATGGGAAACTGTAAATTATCTAATGATAGCAACATCTAAAAATCATTTTTTTATCCAAAATCATTGAAATTAATGATCACAAACGTTTAAATAATGACAGTGGGTCTAGTTATATGTGATAACAATGTATAGTGAGCAGTGAAATAACTATTGGTTTCCATTTGTGGTGACTGCTGACTGACATTAGGGATGAGATTAAATAGATCCTGGAATTTAGCCTGGTCTGGAGCAGGCTAGCTCCACAGAATAAATCTCCATGGTAATTTATACCATAACATATCCTCCTGCCCCCTATCCATCTTTAGTGCAACCGGATTACGGATCAATTGAGCCAGGATCACCAGGATATCCTGGCTTAATCCTTATCCTAGTTTTGTGCAACAGGCCCCTGGATTAGATCAACAACTCATTTAATAACGACAACACCTTGGTTCAGGAGACGCCAGGATTAGATCAACAACTCATTTAATAACTACAACAACACCTTGGTTCAGAGACGCCAGGATTAGATCAACAACTCATTTAATAACGACAACACCTTGGTTCAGGAGACGCCAGGATTAGATCAACAACTCATTTAATATCTACAACAACACCTTGGTTCAGGAGACGCCAGGATTAGATCAACAACTCATTTAATATCTACAACAACACCTTGGTTCAGGAGACGCCAGGATTAGATCAACAACTCATTTAATAACGACAACAACACCTTGGTTCAGGAGACGCCAGGATTAGATCAAATCAAATCAAATTTTATTTGTCACATACACATGGTTAGCAGATGTTAAATGCGAGTGTAGCGAAATGCTTGTGCTTCTAGTTCCGACAATGCAGTGATAACCAACAAGTAATCTAACTAACAATTCCAAAACTACTGTCTTATACACAGTGTAAGGGGATAAGGAACATGTACATAAGGATATATGAATGAGTGATGGTACAGAGCAGCATACAGTAGATGGTATCGAGTACAGTATATACATATGAGATGAGTGTGTAGACTAAGTAAACAAAGTGGCATAGTTAAAGTGGCTAGTGATACATGTGTTACATAAGGATGCAGTCGATGATGTAGAGTACAGTATATACATATGCATATGAGATGAATAATGTAGGGTAAGTAACATTATATAAGGTAGCATTGTTTAAAGTGGCTAGTGATATATTTACATAATTCCCATCAATTCCCATTATTAAAATGGCTGGAGTTGGGTCAGTGTCAATGACAGTGTGTTGGCAGCAGCCACTCAATGTTAGTGGTGGCTGTTTAACAGTCTGATGGCCTTGAGATAGAAGCTGTTTTTCAGTCTCTCGGTCCCAGCTTTGATGCACCTGTACTGACCTCGCCTTCTGGATGATAGCGGGGTGAACAGGCAGTGGTTCGGGTGGTTGATGTCCTTGATGATCTTTATGGCCTTCCTGTAACAACGGGTGGTGTAGGTGTCCTGGAGGGCAGGTAGTTTGCCCCCGGTGATGCGTTGTGCAGTCCTCACTACCCTCTGGAGAGCCTTACGGTTGAGGGCGGAGCAGTTGCCGTACCAGGCGGTGATACAGCCCGCCAGGATGCTCTCGATTGTGCATCTGTAGAAGTTTGTGAGTGCTTTTGGTGACAAGCCGAATTTCTTCAGCCTCCTGAGGTTGAATAGGCGCTGCTGCGCTTCTTCACGACGCTGTCAGTGTGAGTGGACCAATTCAGTTTGTCTGTGATGTGTATGCCGAGGAACTTAAAACTAGCTACCCTCTCCACTACTGTTCCATCGATGTGGATAGGGGGTGTTCCCTCTGCTGTTTCCTGAAGTCCACAATCATCTCCTTAGTTTTGTTGACGTTGAGTGTGAGGTTATTTTCCTGACACCACACTCCGAGGGCCCTCACCTCCTCCCTGTAGGCCGTCTCGTCGTTGTTGGTAATCAAGCCTACCACTGTTGTGTCGTCCACAAACTTGATGATTGAGTTGGAGGCGTGCGTGGCCACGCAGTCGTGGGTGAACAGGGAGTACAGGAGAGGGCTCAGAACGCACCCTTGTGGGGCCCCGTGTTGAGGATCAGCGGGGAGGAGATGTTGTTGCCTACCCTCACCACCTGGGGGCGGCCCGTCAGGAAGTCCAGTACCCAGTTGCACAGGGGCGGGGTCGAGACCCAGGGTCTCGAGCTTGATGACGAGCTTGGAGGGTACTATGGTGTTGAATGCCGAGCTGTAGTCGATGAACAGCATTCTCACGTAGGTATTCCTCTTGTCCAGGTGGGTTAGGGCAGTGTGCAGTGTGGTTGAGATTGCATCGTCTGTGGACCTATTTGGGCGGTAAGCAAATTGGAGTGGGTCTAGGGTGTCAGGTAGGGTGGAGGTGATATGGTCCTTGACTAGTCTCTCAAAGCACTTCATGATGACGGAAGTGAGTGCTACGGGGCGGTAGTCGTTTAGCTCAGTTACCTTAGCTTTCTTGGGAACAGGAACAATGGTGGCCCTCTTGAAGCATGTGGGAACAGCAGACTGGTATAGGGATTGATTGAATATGTCCGTAAACACACCGGCCAGCTGGTCTGCGCATGCTCTGAGGGCGCGGCTGGGGATGCCGTCTGGGCCTGCAGCCTTGCGAGGGTTAACACGTTTAAATGTCTTACTCACCTCGGCTGCAGTGAAGGAGAGACCGCATGTTTCCGTTGCAGGCCGTGTCAGTGGCACTGTATTGTCCTCAAAGCGGGCAAAAAGTTATTTAGTCTGCCTGGGAGCAAGACATCCTGGTCCGTGACTGGGCTGGATTTCATCTTGTAGTCCGTGATTGACTGTAGACCCTGCCACATGCCTCTTGTGTCTGAGCCATTGAATTGAGATTCCACTTTGTCTCTGTACTGACGCTTAGCTTGTTTAATAGCCTTGCGGAGGGAATAGCTGCACTGTTTGTATTCAGTCATGTTGCCAGACACCTTGCCCTGATTAAAAGCAGTGGTTCGCGCTTTCAGTTTCACGCGAATGCTGCCATCAATCCACGGTTTCTGGTTAGGGAATGTTTTTATCGTTGCTATGGGAACGACATCTTCGACGCACGTTCTAATGAACTCGCACACCGAATCAGCGTATTCGTCAATATTCCCATCTGACGCAATACGAAACATGTCCCAGTCCACGTGATGGAAGCAGTCTTGGAGTGTAGAGTCAGCTTGGTCTGACCAGCGTTGGACAGACCTCAGCGTGGGAGCCTCTTGTTTTAATTTCTGCCTGTAGGCAGGGATCAGCAAAATGGAGTCGTGGTCAGCTTTTCCGAAAGGGGGCGGGGCAGGGCCTTATATGCGTCGCGGAAGTTAGAGTAACAATGATCCAAGGTTTTACCACCCCTGGTTGCGCAATCGATATGCTGATAAAATTTAGGGAGTCTTGTTTTCAGATTGGCTTTGTTAAAATCCCCAGCTACAATGAATGCAGCCTCCGGATAAATGTTTTCCAGTTTGCAAAGAGTTAAATAAAGTTCGTTCAGAGCCATCGATGTGTCTGCTTGGGGGATATATACGGCTGTGATTATAATCGAAGAGAATTCTCTTGGAAGATAATGCGGTCTACATTTGATTGTGAGGAATTCTAAATCAGGTGAACAGAAGGATTTGAGTTCCTGTATGTTTCCTTCATCACACCATGTCCCGTTAGTCATGAGGCATACGCCCCCGCCACTCTTCTTACCAGAGAGATGTTTGTTTCTGTCCGCGCGATGCGTGGAGAAACCCGTTGGCTGCACCGCCCTGGATAGCGTCTTCCCAGTAAGCCATGTTTCCGTAAAGCAGAGAACGTTGCAGTCTCTGATGTCCCTCTGGAATGCCACCCTTGCTCGGATTTCATCAACCTTGTTGTCGAGAGACTGGACATTGGCAAGAAGAATACTGGGAAGTGGTGCGCGATGTGCCCTTTTTCGGAGTCTGACCAGAACACCGCCGTTTCCCTCTTTTCGTAGTCGTTTCCTTGGGTCGCTGCAAGCGATCCATTCCGTTGTCCTGTTTGTAAGGCAGAACACAGGATCCGCGTCGCGGAAAACATATTCTTGGTCGTACTGATGGTGAGTTGACGCTGATCTTATATTCAGTAGTTCTTCTCGACTGTATGTAATGAAACCTAAGATGACCTGGGGTACTAATGTAAGAAATAACACGTAAAAAACAAAAACTGCATAGTTTCCTAGGAACGCGAAGCGAGGCGGCCATCTCAGTCGGCGCCGGAAGTATATTGACAACTCATTTAATAACTACAACAACACCTTGGTTCAGGAGACGCCAGGATTAGATCAACAACTCATTTAATAACGACAACAACACCTTGGTTCAGGAGACGCCAGGATTAGATCAACAACTCATTTAATAACGACAACAACACCTTGGTTCAGGAGACGCCAGGATTAGATCAACAACTCATTTAATAACTACAACAACACCTTGGTTCAGGAGACGCCAGGATTAGATCGACAACTCATTTAATAACTACAACAACACCTTGGTTCAGGAGACGCCAGGATTAGATCAACAACTCATTTAATAACGACAACAACACCTTGGTTCAGGAGACGCCAGGATTAGATCAACAACTCATTTAATAACGACAACACCTTGGTTCAGGAGACGCCAGGATTAGATCAACAACTCATTTAATAACGACAACAACACCTTGGTTCAGGAGACGCCAGGATTAGATCAACAACTCATTTAATAACGACAACAACACCTTGGTTCAGGAGACGCCAGGATTAGATCAACAACTCATTTAATAACGACAACAACACCTTGGTTCAGGAGACGCCAGGATTAGATCAACAACTCATTTAATAACTACAACAACACCTTGGTTCAGGAGACGCCAGGATTAGATCAACAACTCATTTAATAACGACAACAACACCTTGGTTCAGGAGACGCCAGGATTAGATCAACAACTCATTTAATAACTACAACAACACCTTGGTTCAGGAGACGCCAGGATTAGATCAACAACTCATTTAATAACTACAACAGCACCTTGGTTCAGGAGACGCCAGGATTAGATCAACAACTCATTTAATAACTACAACAACACCTTGGTTCAGGAGACGCCAGGATTAGATCAACAACTCATTTAATAACTACAACAACACCTTGGTTCAGGAGACGCCAGGATTAGATCAACAACTCATTTAATAACGACAACAACACCTTGGTTCAGGAGACGCCAGGATTAGATCAACAACTCATTTAATAACTACAACAACACCTTGGTTCAGGAGACGCCAGGATTGGATCAACAACTCATTTAATATCTACAACAACACCTTGGTTCAGGAGACGCCAGGATTAGATCAACAACTCATTTAATATCTACAACAACACCTTGGTTCAGGAGACGCCAGGATTAGATCAACAACTCATTTAATAACGACAACAACACCTTGGTTCAGGAGACGCCAGGATTAGATCAACAACTCATTTAATAACGACAACAACACCTTGGTTCAGGAGACGCCAGGATTAGATCAACAAATCATTTAATAACGACAACAACACCTTGGTTCATGAGACGCCAGGATTAGATCAACAACTCATTTAATATCTACAACAACACCTTGGTTCAGGAGACGCCAGGATTAGATCAACAACTAATTTAATATCTACAACAACACCTTGGTTCAGGAGACGCCAGGATTAGATCAACAACTCATTTAATAACGACAACACCTTGGTTCAGGAGACAACAACTCATTTAATAACGCCAGGATTAGATCAACAACTCATTTAATAACGACAACAACACCTTGGTTCAGGAGACGCCAGGATTAGATCAACAACTCATTTAATAACGACAACAACACCTTGGTTCAGGAGACGCCAGGATTAGATCAACAACTCATTTAATAACGACAACAACACCTTGGTTCAGGAGACGCCAGGATTAGATCAACAACTCATTTAATATCTACAACAACACCTTGGTTCAGGAGACAACAACACTCATTTAATATCTACAACAACAGGAGACGCCAGGATTAGATCAACAACTCATTTAATATCTACAACAACACCTTGGTTCAGGAGACGCCAGGATTAGATCAACAACTCATTTAATATCTACAACAACACCTTGGTTCAGGAGACGCCAGGATTAGATCAACAACTCATTTAATATCTACAACAACACCTTGGTTCAGGAGACGCCAGGATTAGATCAACAACTCATTTAATAACTACAACAACACCTTGGTTCAGGAGATGCCAGGATTAGATCAACAACTCATTTAATAACGACAACAACACCTTGGTTCAGGAGACGCCAGGATTAGATCAACAACTCATTTAATAACTACAACAACACCTTGGTTCAGGAGATGCCAGGATTAGATCAACAACTCATTTAATAACTACAACAACACCTTGGTTCAGGAGACGCCAGGATTAGATCAACAACTCATTTAATAACTACAACACCTCATTTAATAACTACAGCAACACCTTGGGAGACGCCACAACTCATTTAATAACTACAACAACACCTTGGTTCAGGAGACGCCAGGATTAGATCAACAACTCATTTAATAACGACAACAACACCTTGGTTCAGGAGACGCCAGGATTAGATCAACAACTCATTTAATAACGACAACAACACCTTGGTTCAGGAGACGCCAGGATTAGATCAACAACTCATTTAATAACGACAACAACACCTTCAGGAGACGCCAGGAGACGCCAGGTTCAGGATTAGATCAACAACTCATTTAATAACTACAACAACACCTTGGTTCAGGAGACGCCAGGATTAGATCAACAACTCATTTAATAACTACAACAACACCTTGGTTCAGGAGACGCCAGGATTAGATCAACAACTCATTTAATAACGACAACAACACCTTGGTTCAGGAGACGCCAGGATTAGATCAACAACTCATTTAATATCTACAACAACACCTTGGTTCAGGAGACGCCAGGATTAGATCAACAACTCATTTAATAACTACAACAGCACCTTGGTTCAGGAGACGCCAGGATTAGATCAACAACTCATTTAATAACTACAACAACACCTTGGTTCAGGAGGCGCCAACAAACTCATTTAATAACTACAACAACACCTTGGTTCAGGAGACGCCAGGATTAGATCAACAACTCATTTAATAACGACAACAACACCTTGGTTCAGGAGACGCCAGGATTAGATCAACAACTCATTTAATAACTACAACAACACCTTGGTTCAGGAGACGCCAGGATTGGATCAACAACTCATTTAATATCTACAACAACACCTTGGTTCAGGAGACGCCAGGATTAGATCAACAACTCATTTAATATCTACAACAACACCTTGGTTCAGGAGACGCCAGGATTAGATCAACAACTCATTTAATAACGACAACAACACCTTGGTTCAGGAGACGCCAGGATTAGATCAACAACTCATTTAATAACGACAACAACACCTTGGTTCAGGAGACGCCAGGATTAGATCAACAACTCATTTAATAACGACAACAACACCTTGGTTCATGAGACGCCAGGTTAGATCAACAACTCATTTAATATCTACAACAACACCTTGGTTCAGGAAGCGCCAGGATTAGATCAACAACTAATTTAATATCTACAACAACACCTTGGTTCAGGAGACGCCAGGATTAGATCAACAACTCATTTTAATATCTACGACAACACCTTGGTTCAGGAGACGCCAGGATTAGATCAACAACTCATTTAATAACGACAACAACACCTTGGTTCAGGAGACGCCAGGATTAGATCAACAACTCATTTAATAACGACAACAACACCTTGGTTCAGGAGACGCCAGGATTAGATCAACAACTCATTTAATAACGACAACAACACCTTGGTTCAGGAGACGCCAGGGATTAGATCAACAACTCATTTAATAACGACAACAACACCTTGGTTCAGGAGACGCCAGGATTAGATCAACAACTCATTTAATATCTACAACAACACCTTGGTTCAGGAGACGCCAGGATTAGATCAACAACTCATTTTAATATCTACAACAACACCTTGGTTCAGGAGACGCCAGGATTAGATCAACAACTCATTTAATATCTACAACAACACCTTGGTTCAGGAGACGCCAGGATTAGATCAACAACTCATTTAATAACTACAACAACACCTTGGTTCAGGAGACGCCAGGATTAGATCAACAACTCATTTAATAACAACACCTTGGTTCACAACAACACCTTGGTTCAGGAGACGCCAGGATTAGATCAACAACTCATTTAATAACTACAACAACACCTTGGTTCAGGAGACGCCAGGATTAGATCAACAACTCATTTAATAACGACAACAACACCTTGGTTCAGGAGACGCCAGGATTAGATCAACAACTCATTTAATAACTACAACAACACCTTGGTTCAGGAGACGCCAGGATTAGATCAACAACTCATTTAATAACTACAACAACACCTTGGTTCAGGAGACGCCAGGATTAGATCAACAACTCATTTAATAACTACAACAACACCTTGGTTCAGGAGATGCCAGGATTAGATCAACAACTCATTTAATAACGACAACAACACCTTGGTTCAGGAGACGCCAGGATTAGATCAACAACTCATTTAATAACTACAACAACACCTTGGTTCAGGAGACGCCAGGATTAGATCAACAACTCATTTAATAACGACAACAACACCTTGGTTCAGGAGACGCCAGGATTAGATCAACAACTCATTTAATAACTACAATAACACCTTGGTTCAGGAGACGCCAGGATTAGATCAACAACTCATTTAATAACCACAACAACACCTTGGTTCAGGATTAGATCAACAACTCATTTAATAACGACAACAACACCTTGGTTCAGGAGATTAGATCAACAACTCATTTAATAACGACAACAACACCTTGGTTCAGGAGACGCCAGGATTAGATCAACAACTCATTTAATAACTACAACAACACCTTGGTTCAGGAGACGCCAGGATTAGATCAACAACTCATTTAATAACGACAACAACACCTTGGTTCAGGAGACGCCAGGATTAGATCAACAACTCATTTAATATCTACAACAACACCTTGGTTCAGGAGACGCCAGGATTAGATCAACAACTCATTTAATAACGACAACAACACCTTGGTTCAGGAGACGCCAGGATTAGATCAACAACTCATTTAATAACTACAACAACACCTTGGTTCAGGAGACGCCAGGATTAGATCAACAACTCATTTAATAACTACAACAACACCTTGGTTCAGGAGACGCCAGGATTAGATCAACAACTCATTTAATATCTACAACAACACCTTGGTTCAGGAGACACCAGGATTAGATCAACAACTCATTTAATATCTACAACAACACCTTGGTTCAGGACGCCAGGATTAGATCAACAACTCATTTAATAACTACAACAACACCTTGGTTCAGGAGGCGTAAGGATTAGATCAACAACTCATTTAATAACGACAACAACACCTTGGTTCAGGAGACGCCAGGATTAGATCAACAACTCATTTAATAACGACAACAACACCTTGGTTCAGGAGACGCCAGGATTAGATCAACAACTCATTTAATAACGACAACAACACCTTGGTTCATGAGGCAACAACTCATTTAATAACTACAACAACACCTTGGTTCAGGAGACGTCAGGATTAGATCAACAACTCATTTAATAACGACAACAACACCTTGGTTCAGGAGACGCCAGGATTAGATCAACAACTCATTTAATATCTACAACAACACCTTGGTTCAGGAGACGCCAGGATTAGATCAACAACTCATTTAATATCTACAACAACACCTTGGTTCAGGAGACGCCAGGATTAGATCAACAACTCATTTAATAACTACAACAACACCTTGGTTCAGGAGACGCCAGGATTAGATCAACAACTCATTTAATAACCACAACAACACCTTGGTTCAGGAGACGCCAGGATTAGATCAACAACTCATTTAATAACTACAACAACACCTTGGTTCAGGAGACGCCAGGATTAGATCAACAACTCATTTAATAACGACAACAACACCTTGGTTCAGGAGACGCCAGGATTAGATCAACAACTCATTTAATATCTACAACAACACCTTGGTTCAGGAGACGCCAGGATTAGATCAACAACTCATTTAATAACGACAACAACACCTTGGTTCAGGAGATTAGATCAAACTCATTTAATAACTACAACAACACCTTGGTTCAGATTAGATCAACAACTCATTTAATACAACAACACCTTGGTTCAGGAGACGCCAGGATTAGATCAACAACTCATTTTAATATCTACAACAACACCTTGGTTCAGGAGACGCCAGGATTAGATCAACAACTCATTTAATA
>NW_026283398.1:0-11975 GCF_023373465.1 Oncorhynchus keta | reverse complement strand
CCAGCCAAATCAACTGTCTCTATTATATTATGACAGACCAGCTAGATCTACTGTCTATATTATATTCTACTGTCTTTATTGTATTATGACAGACCAGCTGATCTACTGTCTCTATTATATTATGACAGACCAGCTAGATCTACTGTCTCTATTATATTATGACATACCAGCTAGATCTACTGTCTCTATTATATTTTGACAGACCAGCTAGATCTACTGTCTCTGTTATATTATGACAGACCAGCTAGATCTACTGTCTCTATTATATTATGACAGACCAGCTAGATCTACTGTCTCTATTATATTATGACAGACCAGCTAGATCTACTGTCTCTATTATTTTATGACAGACCAGCTAGATCTACTGTCTCTATTATATTATGACAGACCAGCTAGATCTACTGTCTCTATTATATTATGACAGACCAGCTAGATCTACTGTCTCTATTATCATGACAGACCAGCTAGATCTACTGTCTCTATTATATTATGACAGACCAGGTAGATCTACTGTCTCTATTATATTATGACAGACCAGCTAGATCTACTGTCTCTGTTGTATGACATACCAGCTAGATCTTCTGTCTCTATTATATTATGACAGGCCAGCTAGATCTACTGTCTCTATTATTTCATGACAGACCAGCTAGATCTACTGTCTCTATTATTTTATGACAGACCAGCTAGATCTACTGTCTCTATTGTATAACATACCAGCTAGATCTACTGTCTCTATTATATTATGACAGACCAGCTAGATCTACTGTCTCTATTATATTATGACAGACCAGCTAGATCTACTGTCTCTATTATATTATGACAGACCAGCTAGATCTACTGTCTCTATTATATTATGACAGACCAGCTAAATCTACTGTCTCTGTTATATTATGACAGACCAGCTAGATCTACTGTCTCTATTATATTATGACAGACCAGCTAGATCTACTGTCTCTATTATATTATGACAGACCAGCTAGATCTACTGTCTCTATTATATTATGACAGACCAGCTAGATCTACTGTCTCTATTATATTATGACAGACCAGCTAGATCTACTGTCTCTATTATATTATGACAGACCAGCTAGATCTACTGTCTCTATTATATTATGACAGACCAGCTAGATCTACTGTCTCTATTATATTATGACAGACCAGCTAGATCTACTGTCTCTATTATATTATGACAGACCAGCTAGATCTACTGTCTCTATTATATTATGACAGACCAGCTAGATCTACTGTCTCTGTTATATTATGACAGACCAGCTAGATCTACTGTCTCTATTATATTTTGACAGACCAGCTAGATCTACTGTCTCTATTATATTATGACAGACCAGCTAGATCTACTGTCTCTATTATATTATGACAGACCAGCTAGATCTACTGTCTCTATTATATTATGACAGACCAGCTAGATCTACTGTCTCTATTATATTATGACAGACCAGCTAGATCTACTGTCTCTATTATATTATGACAGACCAGCTAGATCTACTGTCTCTATTATATTATGACAGACCAGCTATATCTACTGTCTCTATTATATTATGACAGACCAGCTAGATCTACTGTCTCTATTATATTATGACAGACCAGCAAGATCTACTGTCTCTATTATTTTATGACAGACCAGCTAGATCTACTGTCTCTATTATTTTATGACAGACCAGCTAGATCTACTGTCTCTATTATATTATGACAGACCAGCTAGATCTACTGTCTCTATTATATTATGACAGACCAGCTAGATCTACTGTCTCTATTATATATGACAGACCAGCTAGATCTACTGTCTCTATTATATTATGACAGACCAGCTAGATCTACTGTCTCTATTATATTATGACAGACCAGCTAGATCTACTGTCTCTATTATATTATGACAGACCAGCTAGATCTACTGTCTCTATTATATTTATGACAGACCAGCTAGATCTACTGTCTCTATTATATTATGACAGACCAGCTAGATCTACTGTCTCTATTATATTATGACAGACCAGCTAGATCTACTGTCTCTATTATATTATGACAGACCAGCTAGATCTACTGTCTCTATTATATTATGACAGACCAGCTAGATCTACTGTCTCTATTATATTATGACAGACCAGCTAGATCTACTGTCTCTATTATATTTTGACAGACCAGCTAGATCTACTGTCTCTATTATATTATGACAGACCAGCTAGATCTACTGTCTCTATTATATTATGACAGACCAGCTAGATCTACTGTCTCTATTATATTATGACAGACCAGCTAGATCTACTGTCTCTATTATATTATGACAGACCAGCTAGATCTACTGTCTCTATTGCATCATGACAGACCAGCTAGATCTACTGTCTCTATTATATTATGACAGACCAGCTAGATCTACTGTCTCTATTATATTATGACAGACCAGCTAGATCTACTGTCTCTATTATATTATGACAGACCAGCTAGATCTACTGTCTCTATTATATTATGACAGACCAGCTAAATCTACTGTCTCTATTATATTATGACAGACCAGCTAGATCTACTGTCTCTATTATATTATGACAGACCAGCTAGATCTACTGTCTCTATTATATTATGACAGACCAGCTAGATCTACTGTCTCTATTATATTATGACAGACCAGCTAGATCTACTGTCTCTATTATATTATGACAGACCAGCTAGATCTACTGTCTCTATTATATTATGACAGACCAGCTAGATCTACTGTCTCTATTATATTATGACAGACCAGCTAGATCTACTGTCTCTATTATATTATGACAGACCAGCTAGATCTACTGTCTCTATTATATTATGACAGACCAGCTAGATCTACTGTCTCTATTATATTATGACAGACCAGCTAGATCTACTGTCTCTATTATATTATGACAGACCAGCTAGATCTACTGTCTCTATTATTTTATGACAGACCAGCTAGATCTACTGTCTCTATTATATTATGACAGACCAGCTAGATCTACTGTCTCTATTATATTATGACAGACCAGCTAGATCTACTGTCTCTATTATATTTTGACAGACCAGCTAGATCTACTGTCTCTATTATATTATGACAGACCAGCTAGATCTACTGTCTCTATTATATTATGACAGACCAGCTAGATCTACTGTCTCTATTATATTATGACAGACCAGCTAGATCTACTGTCTCTATTATATTATGACAGACCAGCTAGATCTACTGTCTCTATTATATTTTGACAGACCAGCTAGATCTACTGTCTCTATTATATTATGACAGACCAGCTAGATCTACTGTCTCTATTATATTATGACAGACCAGCTAGATCTACTGTCTCTATTATATTATGACAGACCAGCTAAATCTACTGTCTCTATTATATTATGACAGACCAGCTAGATCTACTGTCTCTATTATATTGTGACAGACCAGCTAGATCTACTGTCTCTATTGTATGACAGACCAGCTAGATCTACTGTCTCTATTATATTTTGACAGACCAGGAAGATCTACTGTCTCTATTCTATTATGATAGACCAGGTAGATCTACTGTCTCTATTATATTATGACAGACCAGCCAAATCTACTGTCTCTATTATATTATGACAGACTAGCTAGATCTACTGTCTCTATTATATTTTGACAGACCAGCTAGATCTATTGTCTCTATTATAATATGACTGACCAGCTAGATCTACTGTCTCTATTATATTATGACAGACCAGCTAGATCTACTGTCTCTATTATACTTTGACAGACCAGCTAGATCTACTGTCTCTATTATATTATGACAGACCAGCAAGATCTACTGTCTCTATTATATTTATGACAGACCAGCTAGATCTACTGTCTCTATTATATTATGACAGACCAGCTAGATCTACTGTCTCTATTATATTATGACAGACCAGCTAGATCTACTGTCTCTATTATATTATGACAGACCAGCTAGATCTACTGTCTCTATTATATTATGACAGACCAGCTAGATCTACTGTCTCTATTATATTATGACAGACCAGCTAGATCTACTGTCTCTATTATATTAACAGACCAGCTAGATCTACTGTCTCTATTATATTATGACAGACCAGCTAGATCTACTGTCTCTATTATTTTATGACAGACCAGCTAGATCTACTGTCTCTATTATTGTATGACAGACCAGCTAGATCTACTGTCTCTATTATATTATGACAGACCAGCTAGATCTACTGTCTCTATTATATTATGACAGACCAGCTAGATCTACTGTCTCTATTATATTATGACAGACCAGCTAGATCTACTGTCTCTATTATATTATGACAGACCAGCTAGATCTACTGTCTTTATTGTATTATGACAGACCAGCTAGATCTACTGTCTCTATTATATTATGACAGACCAGCTAGATCTACTGTCTTTATTGTATTATGACAGACCAGCTAGATCTACTGTCTCTATTATATTTTGACAGACCAGCTAGATCTACTGTCTCTATTATATTATGACAGACCAGCTAGATCTACTGTCTCTGTTATATTATGACAGACCAGCTAGATCTACTGTCTCTATTATATTATGACAGACCAGCTGATCTACTGTCTCTATTTATGACAGACCAGCTAGATCTACTGTCTCTATTATTTTATGACAGACCAGCTAGATCTACTGTCTCTATTATTTTATGACAGACCAGCTAGATCTACTGTCTCTGTTATATTATGACAGACCAGCTAGATCTACTGTGTCTATTATATTATGACAGACCAGCTAGATCTACTGTCTCTATTATATTATGACAGACCAGCTAGATCTACTGTCTCTGTTATATTATGACAGACCAGGTAGATCTACTGTCTCTATTATATTATGACAGACCAGCTAGATCTACTGTCTCTATTATATTATGACAGACCAGCTAGATCTACTGTCTCTATTATATGACAGACCAGCTAGATCTACTGTCTCTATTATATTAGACCAGCTAGATCTACTGTCTCTATTATATTATGACAGACCAGCTAGATCTACTGTCTCTATTATATTATGACAGACCAGCTAGATCTACTGTCTCTATTATATTATGACAGACCAGCTAGATCTACTGTCTCTATTATATTATGACAGACCAGCTAGATCTACTGTCTCTATTATATTATGACAGACCAGCTAGATCTACTGTCTCTATTATATTTATGACAGACCAGCTAGATCTACTGTCTCTATTATATTATGACAGACCAGCTAGATCTACTGTCTCTATTATATTATGACAGACCAGCTAGATCTACTGTCTCTATTATATTATGACAGACCAGCTAGATCTACTGTCTCTATTATATTATGACAGACCAGCTAGATCTACTGTCTCTATTATATTATGACAGACCAGCTAGATCTACTGTCTCTATTATATTATGACAGACCAGCTAGATCTACTGTCTCTATTATATTATGACAGACCAGCTAGATCTACTGTCTCTATTATATTATGACAGACCAGCTAGATCTACTGTCTCTATTATATTATGACAGACCAGCTAGATCTACTGTCTCTATTATATTATGACAGACCAGCTAGATCTACTGTCTCTATTATATTTTGACAGACCAGCTAGATCTACTGTCTCTATTATATTATGACAGACCAGCTAGATCTACTGTCTCTATTATATTTTGACAGACCAGGTAGATCTACTGTCTCTATTATATTATGACAGACCAGCTAGATCTACTGTCTCTATTATTTATGACAGACCAGCTAGATCTACTGTCTCTATTATATTTTGACAGACCAGCTAGATCTACTGTCTCTATTATATTTTGACAGACCAGGTAGATCTACTGTCTCTATTATATTATGACAGACCAGCTAGATCTACTGTCTCTATTATATTATGACAGACCAGCTAGATCTACTGTCTCTATTATATTATGACAGACCAGCTAGATCTACTGTCTCTATTATATTTTGACAGACCAGCTAGATCTACTGTCTCTATTATATTATGACAGACCAGCTAGATCTACTGTCTCTATTATATTATGACAGACCAGCTAGATCTACTGTCTCTATTATATTATGAGAGACCAGGTAGATATACTGTCTCTATTATATTTTGACAGACCCACTAGATCTACTGTCTCTATTATATTATGACAGACCAGCTAGATCTACTGTCTCTATTATATTATGACAGACCAGCTAGATCTACTGTCTCTATTATATTATGACAGACCAGATAGATCTACTGTCTCTATTATCATTATGACAGACCAGCTAGATCTACTGTCTCTATTGCATCATGACAGACCAGCTAGATCTACTGTCTCTATTATATTATGACAGACCAGCTAGATCTACTGTCTCTATTATTTTATGACAGACCAGCTAGATCTACTGTCTCTATTATTTTATGACAGACCAGCTAGATCTACTGTCTCTATTATATTATGACAGACCAGCTAGATCTACTGTCTCTATTATATTATGACAGACCAGCTATATCTACTGTCTCTATTGCATATTATGACAGACCAGCTAGATCTACTGTCTCTATTATATTATGACAGACCAGGTAGATCTACTGTCTCTATTATATTATGACAGACCAGCTAGATCTACTGTCTCTGTTACATTATGACAGACCAGCTCGATCTACTGTCTCTATTATATTATGACAGACCAGCTAGATCTACTGTCTCTATTATTTTATGACAGACCAGCTAGATCTACTGTCTCTATTATATTATGACAGACCAGCTAGATCTACTGTCTCTATTGCATTATGGCAGACCAGCAAGATCTACTGTCTCTATTATATTATGACAGACCAGCTAGATCTACTGTCTCTATTATATTATGACAGACCAGCTAGATCTACTGTCTCTATTATATTATGACAGACCAGCTAGATCTACTGTCTCTATTATATTATGACAGACCAGCTAGATCTACTGTCTCTATTATATTATGACAGACCAGCTAGATCTACTGTCTCTATTATATTATGACAGACCAGCTAGATCTACTGTCTCTATTATATTATGACAGACCAGATAGATCTACTGTCTCTATTATATTATGACAGACCAGCTAGATCTACTGTCTCTATTATATTATGACAGACCAGGTAGATCTACTGTCTCTATTATATTATGACAGACCAGCTAAATCTACTGTCTCTATTATATTATGACAGACCAGCTAGATCTACTGTCTCTATTATATTTTGACAGACCAGCTAGATCTACTGTCTCTATTATATTATGACAGACCAGCTAGATCTACTGTCTCTATTATATTTTGACAGACCAGCTAGATCTACTGTCTCTATTATATTATGACAGACCAGCTAGATCTACTGTCTCTATTATATTATGACAGACCAGCTAGATCTACTGTCTCTATTATATTTTGACAGACCAGCTAGATCTACTGTCTCTATTATATTATGACAGACCAGCTAGATCTACTGTCTCTATTATATTATGACAGACCAGCTAGATCTACTGTCTCTATTGTATTATGACAGACCAGCTAGATCTACTGTCTCTATTATATTATGACAGACCAGCTAGATCTACTGTCTCTATTATATTATGACAGACCAGCTAGATCTACTGTCTCTATTATATTATGACAGACCAGCCAAATCTACTGTCTCTATTATATTATGACAGACCAGCTAGATCTACTGTCTCTATTATATTTTGACAGACCAGCTAGATCTACTGTCTCTATTATATTATGACAGACCAGCTAGATCTACTGTCTCTATTATATTATGACAGACCAGCTATATCTACTGTCTCTATTATATTATGACAGACCAGCTAGATCTACTGTCTCTATTATATTATGACAGACCAGCTAGATCTACTGTCTCTATTGTATGACATACCAGCTAGATCTACTGTCTCTATTATATTATGACAGACCAGCTAGATCTACTGTCTCTATTATTTTATGACAGACCAGCTAGATCTACTGTCTCTATTATATTTTGACAGACCAGCTAGATCTACTGTCTCTATTATATTATGACAGACCAGCTAGATCTACTGTCTCTGTTATATTATGACAGACCAGCTAGATCTACTGTCTCTATTATATTAAGACAGACCAGCTGATCTACTGTCTCTATTATATTATGACAGACCAGCTAGATCTACTGTCTCTATTATATTATGACAGACCAGCTAGATCTACTGTCTCTATTATATTTATGACAGACCAGCTAGATCTACTGTCTCTATTATATTATGACAGACCAGCTAGATCTACTGTCTCTATTATATTATGACAGACCAGCTAGATCTACTGTCTCTATTATATTATGACAGACCAGCTAGATCTACTGTCTCTATTATATTATGACAGACCAGCTAGATCTACTGTCTCTATTATATTATGACAGACCAGCTAGATCTACTGTCTCTATTATATTTTGACAGACCAGCTAGATCTACTGTCTCTATTATATTATGACAGACCAGCTAGATCTACTGTCTCTATTATATTATGACAGACCAGCTAGATCTACTGTCTCTATTATATTATGACAGACCAGCTAGATCTACTGTCTCTATTATATTATGACAGACCAGCTAGATCTACTGTCTTTATTGTATTATGACAGACCAGCTATATCGACTGTCTCTATTATATTTTGACGGACCAGCTAGATCTACTGTCTCTATTAGATTATGACAGACCAGATAGATCTACTGTCTCTATTGCATCATGGCAGACCAGCTAGATCTACTGTCTCTATTGTATGATAGACCAGCTAGATCTACTGTCTCTGTTACATTATGACAGACCAGCTCGATCTACTGTGTCTATTATATTATGACAGACCAGCTAGATCTACTGTCTCTATTATATTATGACAGACCAGCTAGATCTACTGTCTCTATTATATTATGACAGACCAGCTAGATCTACTGTCTCTATTATATTATGACAGACCAGCTAGATCTACTGTCTCTATTGCATCATGGCAGACCAGCTAGATCGACTGTCTCTGTTATATTATGACAGACCAGGTAGATCTACTGTCTCTATTATATTATGACAGACCAGCCAAATCTACTGTCTCTATTATATTATGACAGACCAGCTAGATCTACTGTCTCTATTATATTATGACAGACCAGCTAGATCTACTGTCTCTATTATTTTATGACAGACCAGCTAGATCTACTGTCTCTATTATATTATGACAGACCAGATACATCTACTGTCTCTATTGCATTATGACAGACCAGCAAGATCTACTGTCTCTATTGTATAACATACCAGCTAGATCTACTGTCTCTATTATATTATGACAGACCAGCTAGATCTACTGTCTCTATTATATTATGACAGACCAGCTAGATCTACTGTCTCTTATTATATTATGACAGACCAGCTAGATCTACTGTCTCTATTATATTTTGACAGACCAGCTAGATCTACTGTCTCTATTATATTTTGACAGACCAGCTAGATCTACTGTCTCTATTATATTTTGACAGACCAGCTAGATCTACTGTCTCTATTATATTATGACAGACCAGCTAGATCTACTGTCTCTATTATATTATGACAGACCAGCTAGATCTACTGTCTCTATTATATTATGACAGACCAGCTAGATCTACTGTCTCTATTATATTATGACAGACCAGCTAGATCTACTGTCTCTATTATATTATGACAGACCAGCTAGATCTACTGTCTCTATTATATTATGACAGACCAGCTAGATCTACTGTCTCTATTATATTATGACAGACCAGCTAGATCTACTGTCTCTATTATATTTTGACAGACCAGCTAGATCTACTGTCTCTATTATATTATGACAGACCAGCTAGATCTACTGTCTCTATTATATTTTGACAGACCAGGTAGATCTACTGTCTCTATTATATTATGACAGACCAGCTAGATCTACTGTCTCTATTATTTTATGACAGACCAGCTAGATCTACTGTCTCTGTTGTATGACATACCAGCTAGATCTACTGTCTCTATTATATTTTGACAGACCAGGTAGATCTACTGTCTCTGTTATATTATGACAGACCAGGTAGATCTACTGTCTCTATTATATTATGACAGACCAGCCAAATCTACTGTCTCTATTATATTATGACAGACCAGCTAGATCTACTGTCTCTATTATATTTTGACAGACCAGCTAGATCTACTGTCTCTATTATATTATGACAGACCAGCTAGATCTACTGTCTTTATTGTATTATGACAGACCAGCTATATCGACTGTCTCTATTATATTATGACAGACCAGATAGATCTACTGTCTCTATTGCATTATGGCAGACCAGCTAGATCTACTGTCTCTATTGTATGACATACCAGCTAGATATACTGTCTCTATTATATTATGACAGACCAGCTAGATCTACTGTCTCTATTATTTTATGACAGACATGCTAGATCTACTGTCTCTATTATTTTATGACAGACCAGCTAGATCTACTGTCTCTATTATTTTATGACAGACCAGCTAGATCTACTGTCTCTATTATATTATGACAGACCAGCTAGATCTACTGTCTCTATTATTTTATGACAGACCAGCTAGATCTACTGTCTCTATTGTATTATGACAGACCAGCTAGATCTACTGTCTCTATTATATTATGACAGACGAGCTAGATCTACTGTCTCTATTATATTATGACAGACCAGCTAGATCTACTGTCTCTATTATATTATGACAGACCAGCTAGATCTACTGTCTCTATTATATTATGACAGACCAGCTAGATCTACTGTCTCTATTATATTATGACAGACCAGCTAGATCTACTGTCTCTATTATATTATGACAGACCAGCTAGATCTACTGTCTCTATTATATTATGACAGACCAGCTAGATCTACTGTCTCTATTATATTATGACAGACCAGCTAGATCTACTGTCTCTATTATATTATGACAGACCAGCTAGATCTACTGTCTCTATTATATTATGACAGACCAGCTAGATCTACTGTCTCTATTATATTATGACAGACCAGCTAGATCTACTGTCTCTATTATATTATGACAGACCAGCTAGATCTACTGTCTCTATTATATTATGACAGACCAGCAAGATCTGCTGTCTCTATTATATTATGACAGACCAGCTAGATCTACTGTCTGTATTATATTATGGCAGACCAGCTAGATCTACTGTCTCTATTATATTATGACAGACCAGCTAAATCTACTGTCTCTATTATATTATGACAGACCAGCTAGATCTACTGTCTCTATTATATTATGACAGACCAGCTAGATCTACTGTCTCTATTATATTATGACAGACCAGCTAGATCTACTGTCTCTATTATTTATGACAGACCAGCTAGATCTACTGTCTCTATTATATTTTGACAGACCAGGTAGATCTACTGTCTCTGTTATATTATGACAGACCAGGTAGATCTACTGTCTCTATTATATTATGACAGACCAGCCAAATCAACTGTCTCTATTATATTATGACAGACCAGCTAGATCTACTGTCTATATTATATTTTGACAGACCAGCTAGATCTACTGTCTTTATTGTATTATGACAGACCAGCTATATCGACTGTCTCTATTATATTTTGACGGACCAGCTAGATCTACTGTCTCTATTAGATTATGACAGACCAGATAGATCTACTGTCTCTATTGCATCATGGCAGACCAGCTAGATCTACTGTCTCTATTGTATGACATACCAGCTAGATCTACTGTCTCTATTATATTATGACAGACCAGCTAGATCTACTGTCTCTATTATTTTATGACAAACCAGCTAGATCTACTGTCTCTATTATTTTATGACAGACCAGCTAGATCTACTGTCTCTATTATTTTATGACAGACCAGCGAGATCTACTGTCTCTGTTACATTATGACAGACCAGCGAGATCTACTGTGTCTATTATATTATGACAGACCAGATAGATCTACTGTCTCTATTGCATTATGGCAGACCAGCAAGA